>NW_007735936.1:31933-36641 GCF_000696425.1 Galeopterus variegatus
ATGTCCAAAATTAGATCTATGAAATTCCAATCCCTAACATTAGCATGTCTAATATTTTTTGCCCAGTGAATGTTACCATCCATCCAGTTGTGCAAACCAAAAAGCCAGATGTCACTGTTGCCACCTTTTCTTTTATCTTCCTTTCTACTTCATTTCCATTGCATTTTATTTCCATTCCTCTTGATTTTGCCTGCTAAATGTCTTGAGTCTTCCCAATTTTTTTTTTCTCATTTATACCAACTTAATACAAAACAGCAGCACCTCAAGTGGGCTTAGGTATACTGAGCTATAGGTAATAATTAAAAGGTGAGTAAAATATGAATAGACTTGTAGGGTTTTTGCTGATGGAAAAAAAAAAGCAGAAAATAATGTTAAACAATCACACAATCCCCACCCATTAGGATTAACCTATAAAGATATGAGACTGGTCTCCAAAAGTATATCCCTCATCATAGCCCCTCCTGAATGATATGTTTAGAATGATAACTGTGCAATTGGCTTTATGTAGCATGTCAGTAAACACTGAACACCAATTGTGGGATGTACTATTGTTTAGAGAGGGAGAGAGATGCCTATATACATTATGTCAGGAAAGGTTGTGTAGAACTAGAAGAAAGGTTGAGACTTGAGAATTCCTGAGGTTTTCTATAGTGAGTCTCCTGTGACATGATCAAGTTCTCTTACATGCAGTTTGAACTGTAGCTAGTCAGAGGTCAGACTTTGTTCGTTAGAGGTCTCAGGATGAATAACCTCTGTCTTGGAAGAGCTCATTATCCAATGGAGAAGAGAGAGAGGCATAAAGCAGTAGCTATTATACCACATGATGGGATTATGTATGAACAAGCGTGAAGATAGTCAAAGACCAAACAGATGCAAAAAACACTTTCTCTTTTCTCTTCATTTTTTATAGATTGTGTTTGGGGAAATCTGTGCAATTCATTAAAGGAAAAACAACAGACATTTGATGAGCTACTAAGGACCATTCCAAATAACGGGGCTTTCCAGGGGCATTTTTCTAGGTAGAATAAATAAGCTACTCTCTGACTCAAAATTTGCAGAGTCAAATTTATACTTAATGTTGAATGAATTTACAAACCCAAAGAAAGCAGAGCTCTAGCAAGGTTGTCAAGGAAAAAAAAAAAGAATGTTTGGATATTGGAAAGCAAATAGGCATTTTTCAAAGAAGAGAAGGTAAGATTAGAACATTACCAGCAAGAAAACTGAATGAAAAAATGCATGGAGTTTTAAAACAGCTAGTGTTTGAGGGTCTACTGGAAAGTGTGGTACAGCTGGAACCAAAGACAAATGGGTTTAGGGACTGGAGTGAATGATGTGGGATGAGATTGGACTAACTCAGTAAGTCAGGACCAGATTATAAAGGGCTTTACATAGCATATTAAATAGTTTTAATTTCATCTTGTAATCAAAGAGCTAAAAGAAGATTTTAAGCAGATTTTGTTTTTAGTGAAATTACTATGGTAGCACTGTGAAGTTTATACTGGACTGGAAAAAGACTGTTAACAGCGAAGGGAGAAAATTCCAAGAAAATCTTAAAAAGCTATTCTTAAAAACTGTGATTGTGTAAAACTAAGAGTTGGGAGGCGTAAAAAGAACCATAAAATAAAATTGACAGAAGTTGGTGACTGGTAATGTCCAAATTGAGAAATATAAAAGATTAATAACTGATTTGTAGCTTGCTGGTGCGCGGTGATGACATGAACTGATATAAAGAACACAAGAATAGGAACAGACTTGGTGGGTCCTGGTAACAGTAAATCATGAAAGTACAATATCATACATACAGTATTTCAGGACCCTGAGATATATTCAAGAAGTAATTATATTTAAGTATATATAGAGTTTAAGACTGAAGGTATTGCTCTGACTGACATCAACACATGGAATGTAGTTGAAAGCATTGGGTAAATGAGATTATTCCAAACTACATATAGTTAGAAAAGAAAAATATAGAACCAAAACCTGTGGCCCTCCAACAGGTAAGGAGAAGACTTCAGCAAGGGGAACTGAGCACTAATGGTCAGACAGGTAAGAAAAAAGTCAGAAGAGATCATTATCTTAGAAATTAAAAGTGAAAAATACTTGAACAAGTAGGAGATTTAAAATAGTAGTAAAAACTGTATATAAAAGTCACGTAGTGCTAAAAACAGGTTATCAAATATGGTGATCATAAAAACCTTAAACTGCTTTCATAAAACAGCAGAGGCAGGTTAAATAAAGAGTAGATGTCAAGTGAGTTTGACAAACATTACAGTCTTACTTGTACAAGGAATGTGAGCTATGGTATCATAATTCATGTAAGAAATATCTTGGAGTGATGGTGTTTGGGATAAGAGATTATTTTTTATAAACTAGGTTAATCTCTGTCTCCCAATTCCAAACAGCTCAAGTGGCAACATCATGATGCTCAGGAAACCTAGGACTGCCTGAATCCTGCCTTAATATAACCACTTCTTTTCTCCTTTGGGTCCCCAATGGAGATATAGGTACCACAGCAGAAAAACAATTTAACATTTTAATTTTATAGGTTAAGATTTCGGTGTAGAATTTTAGCATGCCAAAATGAACCATATCAAGAACTTACTTTATACCATACTTGTGTTACTGAAAATTTAGCCTCATAATGAAACAAGCAATTCGATCAGCTCAGCCTTCCCCACTCTGGCATTGAAACTGAGTTTCGGATGCATGAAAGTCACACATCCTTTGTGCAGACTATTCTGACCCAAAGCATGACTGAGAGGAGGGCGACTCTATAAGGAAACAACCTTGAAAATAGTCACACTTAGCTGTCTGAGATCCCCTGAAAATGTCACTTATTAGCACAGGAGGCAATAAAATGTTTTAAATATGGACAAACCTAGATCAGCACTCCTGTTCCTTTTAGGACAAAATAAATGAGGGTGGATTTCCTCACTGAGAAAAGAAATCTACTTTATAAATTCTGTTATATTACCTTTTCCTTTAGTTTATCTTCATGTGTAGGTGACGTGTCTAGTTTGAAATGTTTCAAGTAGAGTTGTTGCTTTCAGTCAAAAGTCATTATTAACATTCAGGGTAGGAACTCATTTTAGGAAACAATAAAATTATCAAGGGATATTCTAAAGTTAAATTAAAACGTTTTAGGGTACGTATTCAATGCAAAGAGGAAACAGTGTGTCATGCCACCAGAAATGGATTAAAATTCACTATTTCACAACAGTCATATATATCCATATGCACTATCAAATTTTGCACATTTACTCGTATTGTTTCTAACATAGAAATGACAGGCAGAAGTTTTACATTTCTATATCTAAATTTCAAGTAAATCTTTTTACAATGAAAATTGGTAAGTCGATTTAATTCTGTAGCATTAAAATAGGAAAGTAATTTGCTTTTTGGCTATAATTCTATTAAAATGGATGGACAATTTGGTCAATTCTTAATTATAAAAGAAATGGTAGTGTCATTAAAATAATTTTAAATGAATAACTTATAAATCATTTTAAATTTATGTTAGAATACATATTTTAATACTTATATCCAAATATAAGTATATCCTAGGAATAAGCCTCATTTAAAAAAAATATTAACGGGCCGGCCCGTGGCTCACTCGGGAGAGTGCGGTGCTGATAACACCAAGGCCCCGGGTTCTGATCCCACATAGGGATGGCCGGTTCGCTCACTGGGTGAGCGTGGTGCTGACAACACCAAGTCAAGGGTTAAGATCCCCTTACCAGTCACCTTTTTAAAAAAAAAATAAAAAAAATAAAAAAAATATTAACACTACAATTTATGAAGATAAAAGTAAGAAGCAGCCAGAAAGCTGATCAATTTTTTCTGCTTTCTTATCTATCAAACACTCCTTCCTTTCCTCTCAAAGCTTTCTCTTAAAACCTGTCTCCATTAACCCAAAATGTAAGCTAGTAGTTTCCTGTCACTCTCTTATTTATCTTTTTTACCCAGGGACTAACACAGGGCTAAACATGTTTGACACCTGGGTCACAGTACCTGCTGGACCCAGCATCCTGTTCTGACTGCTCACAGAAGTCTGCAATGATTAAAAATGTTAGGTAGATTTCCACCCAGGATTAGCCACTTATGGATTGAACTGAGTATCAGATCTATCGTCTGGATAAAATGGCCTGGCTAAAAATTCTCTAACCAAATAAAATTAGTAGTAGCAGGATAAACCAAAAGTTCTGTTTTCTTCTAGAATTTAGAGATTTCAAAGGGATTTGTCTAATTCATAGCAAGAAGTGGCAGAATGGACACACGGGGAAGCAGGGATTCTGTGAAAGACCAACCATCCAGAACAACGGTCTGCAAACATTTTCAGGAAAGGGCCCAGTGGTAAAGATTTTAGGCTTTGTTGGCCATATGATATTTGTCACAACTACTCAACTCTACCATCGTAGCATAAAAAGTAGGCATAAAGAAAATGTAAACAAATGAATGTGACTGTTGCAGTAAAATTGTATTTACAAAAACAGGAGGTGGGCCAAATTTGGCGTACAAGCCATAGTTTGCCGATCTGTCCTAGAAGACTGCTGTCCAGTAGAAATACAATGTGAGCCACATGTGTAATTTGACATTTTCTAGTAGTCATGTTAAAAAGTTAAAAGAAACAGGTAAAATTAATTTAATCAATACATTTTATTTATTCCAATGTGTCCAATATGCTATCATTTCAATATATCATTAATAA
>NW_007735936.1:37047-39377 GCF_000696425.1 Galeopterus variegatus
GATCTGTCCTAGAAGACTGCTGTCCAGTAGAAATACAATGTGAGCCACATGTGTAATTTGACATTTTCTAGTAGTCATGTTAAAAAGTTAAAAGAAACAGGTAAAATTAATTTAATCAATACATTTTATTTATTCCAATGTGTCCAATATGCTATCATTTCAATATATCATTAATAAAAATGTATTGAGAAGTTTTACTTTTTTTTTTTTTTCTAATACTGAGTCTTGGAAACCTGGTGTGTATTTTAAACTTACAGCATCACTCAATTAAGACACACTTCAAATGCTAAACAGCCACCATTGACTAGTGGCTATTATATTAAATTATGAGTGCTAGACCATAAAAGAGATCATGAACGTAGCCAGTCTTCTGTGATGTCCGAGTCCTCATGATTTTTAGCTGCAGAATTTTTCTAAAGATAGCCAGGGAACATCTTGTTACTGGCAGCTCAAAAAGTCTAACCTAAAGTGTGAATAAATAAATGAATGAATCAACAATGGAATGAATGCTAACTGGTAAGTGGTTGGATGATACCCTACTATACATACATTTATATATTTTATCTAGCTTAGTATTTTCATTATTTTTTAAACCAAAAATTCTTTGAGAAAGGGGGCTTTGTCTTGCATATGTTTCTAATTCTACAGCTCCCCTTCTCTCTTTTTCTTATTTAATTCCATAGAGATGCACAAAAACTATTTATTGAGTAACATTAAATGTAATAGTCATTATATTTACTGTCTACTCAGAAAATATTTGTGTTGCTTTAAACTAAATCATTGAGCCCTAATATAGAACTGAATTAAGTACTAGATAACTAAAATAAGAAAGATGAAATAACTCAACTTTTCTATACATTAGCCAAGAAGACCAATACAAGGGTACTTCAAAAAATTCATGGAAAGATTTATATTATTTTTAAATTTTATTTTTCCATGAACTTTTTGAAGTACCCTCCTATGTAAATAAGCCTGTCTAGTAAAGAAGAAAGGAAAAAAATCACTTCTCCTGCTTTCTTCAGAGAGGCAGTCTTTCTTGAGTTAAATCCTGAAAGATGGATGGGTGTTTCTTAAGCAGATCAGTTGTTTACGGTGGTAAACAGCAAAGCCAGGATACTGTTTAAATGACGACTTCTGGTCAAGAGTACCAGAGAGAAAGTGGCAAATAAATAAATAATTATGAACTTGCTACATATTGGACATGTAAAGTCTTTTCAGGTTTGAAAATTTTTAAGTATTTACATATTTTAGTTTTATTTAAAAGAAGCTATTATCCCAATTAGTACTTCTCAATTTACAATCCGCCTTCTCTATAAGGATAGAGAAATACAAAAGTATTATCCCCACAAAATTTAGGTATCCGTTTCAGCAGAGGCAATCCTTTTACTGATTAGAACAAAGAAAGTTGAGTTTGAATGGTTTTGCTGACTCAAGCTCGAAACATGCCCTTTTTTAAAAAATTGAGAGATCCTGTAATTTACAATTCTGAATGAAACTTTTCTAGATATAGAATATTTCATAATCTATCAAGAATAAAGCATGTTTGCTAAAGAAATGACACCTTTGAAATCTTGAATCTGGCTGACCTTTTCTTTTTTTGGCTTATTCAAGATAAATGACTACAGAGAATGACTAAGTGTTGGGAGGAAAAAATTAAGAACCTTCAGAATTCTGAGGCACTTATGGACAGTAGATCATTTCCTTTTATCACAGGAACCCCTGCCAATATATGATCATTCTGATGATTAGTTTAAACTAATCATGAATGATTCATAAAGTCAGTCTCTAGTTTATTATGAGGCTTAAGCTGCATACACCTGGAATACTGAGATAGGAAAAAAATCATTGTGTTTTATTTAAAACATTTTGTCAAAAATGTTGGTTAATACTTAGGTTTTTCTTATGCATCCTTCTGCATGAACAAACAAATGTAAATGAAAAACAAATTATAAATTCTCATTGATGAGAGGTTTTCAAAAAGTTCATCTAAAGATTAGTATTATTTTTAATTCATTTTTCCAAGAACTTTTTGAAGTACCCTTGTAGCATTCACAATTATTACTTCAAAATTTTTTCACTTGTCACATTTGATCTGCCAAAATATATGTTTGCCGTGGTCATTATTAAAATTTTTCAGGTAAAATTGACTCATAATCAAATTAGAATAGGAAAATTCAAATGCTAAAAAACTGTGTTGATCCAAATAGTTCCTGGCTCAACTGTCATAGAAATACAAATTATTTAAGACTTACAATATGATAATATATCCCTATAGCATATAGTTACATTTAACTTTAAATAGACTCTGTAAGTTAGTTAGATTTTCTTTC
>NW_007735936.1:39634-41797 GCF_000696425.1 Galeopterus variegatus
TTGCAACCATCAAAGGCTTTTACAACAGAGGAGTGATTTGATCTAAACTTCTATTCTAAAAAAATTACTCTTACTATCTACTCTTACTACTTTGTAGAGAATAGAGTATAATGGAGATGTAGGGGTCAAAAAAGTAGAAGACTATATTAAAGTAGATTTGTCTAGACCAATAGCAGTTAAAGTGTGAAAACGTTTATGATTCTGAAAGCAGCACCAGCATCATTAGCTGACCAATCATGGGATGAGGTACGTGAGACAATTTGAGAAACCTCAGCATATACATGATATTTAAAATTATGGGATTGAATGAACTCATTAGGAAGTAAGCATAGGCAGGTGAGAAATGTCTATCTGCCTTTCGTGGCCTAAGAATTGCTCATCCAACATTCAGGAGTCAAGAAGACAAGGCAGAACCAGCCAAGAAGGCTGAGGAGGAGTGGGCAGTGAAGTAGCAAGAGAGCAAAAGCAACGGTGTCCTGGACACCGTGCAGCAAAAGTGTTGGAGAAGGACTGAGTTCTGAAGGTTCATCATGAAATTAGTAACTCCAATGTGATTATAGTAGTGTTATCACATAATATTAAACACAGGCAACATATAAGGGAGAGCATGTAACTCCAAAAATGTAGAGAGGAATTTTTTATATGTGACATTAAAAAGTATAATTAGAATTCACTTTTTTCCTATACTAATATTTTTCACAGTTTATAATAAAATGGCAGGCACGCTTCTATTTGTTTTGTTGTTGCTGATTGTTGTATTATATATATTGCTGCTAAGAGAAAAGATACATTTCCTTTATACTAAGGGTGATGAGGGAAATGAAATCAGCATTGATGCAGAAGTTCAAAAAATAAAAAGAGAAACCTGAGTGTTTTGACATTATGGTCTTTTATTACCCAACTTGATGCAACAGGAAATGGAGGTATGTGCCTGTGAATGTTATTTCAATGATACTTGTTCAGACAAAAAAATTAGAAAATTCTAAAGGGAAATGTGAATACTGAAAGTTAAGTGTTACAAGTTAACATTTTATAGATATATACATCTATACATCTTAAGAAAACATTCCAACCAAATCATAAATAATATATTTTCAAATTAAGTTAGAATAATACATAACAATATATCTAGAATGGCAACTTTCTGATCTAGACCCGTTCAATGTTTTGAAATCTTCGAGGGAATCATCACATACCTAATTCAGGGTCACTCTTTACGTTGAGCTTGTATCTTCACTAAGGAATAAGGAGATACCTGAAGTTATTTCTCTGCTTCCATTGATATTTGCATATGTGCTGTGTCAGTAAGTGTCCAACCAGAGAAGCAGACCCAATAGGAGGTATATAAAAGATTTATGGCAAAGAATTGTCTTACAAAATTGTGGGGCTGGCTGGGCAAGTCTGAAATCTGTAGGACAGACTGTCAGGATGGAAGGCACAGCAAGGGCTGAAGCTGCTGTCCACAGGTAGCATTTTCTCTTCTTCATGGAAGCCCCATCTCTATTTTTAAGGTCTTTCAACGAATTAACTCAGGCTCATCCAGATTATCTAGGATGGTTTCCCTTAAAGTCAGTTCGTTATGAACTTTAATCATATCTACAAAATACCTTCACTGTGACACCTAAATTTATGTTTGATTGAATAACTAGGGACTATAACCTAGCCAAGTTGAAACATCCAGAAGACTATCACGATGCTTCAGTGTCCTTTTAGGGGGCATGGGATTAGAAAGCTGAGGGTTTTGCCAGTCCTGTACACTTCTGAGCTCAGCCACCTATAGATCATTTCACTCTAAGGTAATATAAAAGAGTGAGGCTTGTAAATGGTTGCTGACAGCAGTCANGGTCATTCTTGATTTTTTTTCCCTCTGCTTTTGTAAGAACAAAGTAAGATGGAAGTGTGGCCTCTAATACAATGCTATTATTCAAAATCACTCTTCAGTAATTTATTCATTAACTGTGGGAGGAAAATAATTTGAGTCCTTATATTGTACCACATACATCAAAGAACCGTTCACCCTATGGCTACCAATTATGACAGGCAATTGTCTAGTAGTAATTGGAAAAATTGTAGCAGGTCCATAAAATAATGGAACTGTGATGGACTGTCCCATATAGTAATGTTGTGGGTTACTGCTATAGGAATAGAGAATTGTGAAGAGGC
>NW_007735936.1:43554-45105 GCF_000696425.1 Galeopterus variegatus
TCATTAGGTAACCATGTAAATAAATGGGATAACAGAGATGACTTAAAATCACACTGGCTTCACCAGCCTCATGAATGGACATAAATGAGGTCACATTCATGACCTTGTTATCCCCAAACAATATAACTGCAATATGTCAGCTCTAACTTTAAAATTCTCTCCCTGCTGGTATATTTCCCGGAGACTCCAGTGAGATTCTCACATTCAACAGTTTCAGCTGGAAAACCAACTTCTCTATCATTCCCTGCTCAGCCATGCCCTGGGCCACTATTTGCCACCACCATGTTGCTGCTTTTCAGTCTCCCTGCTAAAATGCTTGGTTAGGACTCTGCCCAAGCTGTCCACAGCCACCATTCTGCCAACAACTCTGCCATTGCTGTGGCTGACCATTGCTCTGCTCTGTGGTAGCCCCTATCAAATCTTTAGAGACCTGGTCTCTCAGTCTGCTGGTGCTTTCACCCTTCACAATTCCCTGTGAAATGAAAATGAAAAACAGCATACTTCTTCTACTACCGTGGTCTCACAGAGGGCTCCTTTAGCCTTGCAGTGTTGTGAAATTTACTGAGGCAAGTCCTTATATTTTACCTGACAGCCTATTTGTTCCCCAGGGTTCAAATGTGGCCACCAGCACAGATTCAGAAAACAGACACTGTGCTATAACCCCAAATACCACTTTTAATTGCCAATTTCTAGGCTTGGATAGTGAGTTAGATAGATTTAGATAATTAGAGAGTAGGTTAGATATAGGTATGGATACACATATACATATACGTATCTGAGTAGTGACTGGTGTTTGGGGAATGTCAAGGGATGCATGCCACCTGGCTCCACCCGCTAAACGAATCTGCATTTGCCTCCCACTTAGCTGGGACTTGCTGTTGTACAAAAGTAAATAGATGATGGGTGGGTGGATAGGTAGATAGATAGAGAGATAGAGAGAGATAGATACATAGACAGAAGATAGATAGATGATCGATAGAGAGAGGATAGCTAGAATCAGATAGAAATAGATGAAGAATTTTAAAAACCCAAATCCAGATTTTTTTCAAATCTCAGGAAGAGAAAAATGTGAGAAGGACCTAAGTACAGAGCCAAGAAATAATGATCCCTTGCAAGACATATCCACATACCATGGATTCTGAGAATAGTACGGCTGTATTGAAGTTCTGAAAAATGAGTATAACCTAAGAAACAAAAGAAAATCCCAAAGCCCCATGTTTTGTTTTCATCCAGACTTTTATCAACCCAGGTCTGTTCTGCATTACTGGCCGGAAACATCTTTTAATAACTTCTTGTTTCAGAACATCAGAGAGAATACATGCATTCGCCTATCACAAATATAGTCACATGACCTTTACTACCCTTCTTTAGTCCCATATAAATCCCCACACCCACGATTAGGTGCTAAGGAAGTTTAAATCACATTGGGATGAAAATGTGAAATAGGTTATATATTTTTCACTGATTCTGTTGCCTGATTCTTACCATTTTTACCATAATTTTGACAGATTTTGAATTAATGATTTTTTTATAACTGATGTATGAACTAGA
>NW_007735936.1:45792-47151 GCF_000696425.1 Galeopterus variegatus
AATCCCGTGCTTCTCTTAACTTTTTTCTTTCTGAAGCAACACACATTGTGTCTACTCCTTTGTCCACATGATAGGCTTTCAGATACTTGAGGACAGATATCCTGAGTTTTATCTTCTCCCTTAACCGCTGCAAAGAGCCTCGCCAGTATCATCATATTTGTGAAAGTGTGCTCAAGTTTGTCAATAAGCCTCTTAAATATGTGATTTAGATTTACATCTCTGTTGTTGTGATTCCTTGAGGGCACGGGCTGTGTATATTCATCTTGGTAGGCCCGATATGTCTGACCAGTGATGAGCAATGAACACATTTGTCGGATGAACACATGAATGTAAATGAATAAAGCTACTTTTAAAATATGCTTTTAATACGAATTACATTTAGCCATTTACTTCCCTATAAAATATCATTTCTTCATCCAATTTTAGTTTCCAAAGAAGTTTGTAAACAAACAAACAAAGAAAAAGAAAGTGAAGTTAGTTTCCTGGGAATAAAAATTATAAGAGATTTAGTATATGAGCTAAATCTTTACCTGTCTGTAGTACTACACAGTGTTTGTGCTCGTTGTAAAATGGCTTATTTTCTAGTTTTTTTTTTTTTTTTTTTTAAATCACTGCAGGGATTTTACAAAATGAGGCCTACCTTGGCATTATAATTTGTAAAAAATACTCTGGAATTAGAACTATGGAACAAAACAGAGACAGAAAGAACCACCCCCTCTTTCCAGTACCAGTCTCTCAACAAGGACTCCAGGTGGGTGGAAAATTTACCCTAGATAGAGAGAGACAAGCCATCTGGGATTTATCCTGGCAAATATGTTGATTCTCAGTATGGGAGGATGATTTGGGTGAATATTTGATAGGGACACTCCAATTCTCTCAAGCCTCAGGGGAACTTGTTACAAATACCTTGAGAGAGGCAGCTGCAAGAAACTGAGAAAGTGGGCCTAATAAGACTTTCCCTCTAATACATGCCAGGAAGCAATATACAAAACTGAGTGAATGGGAAAACTCAGCAGGGACTCTAATAACCTTTAACACAAGTGGGCCAAAGCTTCTTTCCTTCTCTAGCAAAAGCAGCATGAGCTGTGATGTGCATAACATTAAGGAACATTTGTGCTGATGATTTTGATGGGAATAGCAATATTCAAGTCACCACCTAGTGGCCAGGTAAAGCCTGAGTCACAAGGTGGCCATAAGAGAACAGAACAAACATAAGAAAAAAAGGCTAAAGTGGAGAATGTATTAATGGCCAGCTAAGGACACATATTTCAGGGGAATAAGAAAATTTAGTAGGTCCCCAATGATTTACTTGGGTAGAGACTCAGAGGTAAAGGACTGTTTTAGTTCACATTGGTGTTT
>NW_007735936.1:47564-50571 GCF_000696425.1 Galeopterus variegatus
CAATGATTTACTTGGGTAGAGACTCAGAGGTAAAGGACTGTTTTAGTTCACATTGGTGTTTCCAGTCATGGACTATGCTGGAGTTGCCTCAGTAGCAAAGATTAGAAAGTAGAGTAGATATCTAGAGAGCTCAATGAAATAGAAATCCCAATAGTAGGCCTTATCTGTTTAAGAATTATATCTCTGATAAAAGATGCTATACAAATATTGGGGGAAGAAAGCATGATTCAGTGAAGAGTGCTAGAGTAATCTGCTAACAAGTTGCAATACAAAATTTAATTCTATCTATGTCTTACAATAGAAACAAAGAAAAACACCAAATGTATTAATTCATGTAATAAATATTTATTGAGCAATTACTAAGTGCCAAGCAATGTTCAAGAAGCTCAGGAAACATCGGTAAATAGAGTTCACAAAATCCTGCCCTTGAGGGGCTTACAATCTAACATGTAGAAGCATCCGATAAAGAAGTAAACAAGTAAAATTTATAATATGTAAGGTATTAGTAAATGCTTAGAAGAAAGATAATGGAAGTAAGGAGGACCAGATACTGTGTAAATATAGGGTAATCAGGGGACACCTTTGATAAGGAAATACTTGAGACCTGAAGGATATAAAAGTTAAGTCTTGGTATATTGAGGATAGAGCATTCCAGGCAGAGAGAACAAAAAAGAGCAGAAGACCCGACAAGGAAGCATTTGTGTGTTGTTTCATGAACAGGAAAGAGGCCATCCTAGCAGGAATGGACACATGCAGGGGGAGAACAGGAAGGAATGTAGTTGGTGTTATGTGAGCGTGTCGGGTGAAAAGCATGTAGTCCTTGTAAACCCTGTAAAGACTCCGGGGATTACTCTGAGTGAAATGAATCAACATTGCAGTTTTATGACTGAGAAGGAGTGGCCAATGAGGAAGGAAACAAAGAGAGAGTGGTGTCTACTATGGTTTAAATGTGTCCCCCCAAAGTTCATGTGTTAAAAACTTAATCTCCAGCACAAGACTATTGAGAGGTAAGACCTTTAAGAGGTGATTAGGTTGTGAGGGCTCTGCCCTCATGAGTGGATTAATGTCATTATTTCTGGAGTGGGTTAGTTATCTCAGGGCTGGGCTCCTGATTGAAGGATAAGTTTGGCCTCCATTCACTCTCTCTGTCTTGCATGCTCACTTCCATCTTCCATCTTCTGCCATGGGACGACCCACACCAGGTGTGGGTACTATGCTCTTGAACTTCCCAGCCTCCAGAACCATGAGCCAAATAAACTTCTTTTCATTGTGAATTATTCAGTCTGTGGTACTCTATTACAGCAGCATAAAACAAACTAAGACAGTCACAAATCAAGTGGAGCAAATGTTTCAAGAAGAGGAGACTTAAATGTACAAATATGGTTACAGGAAAGATGTAAAATAGAAGAATGTGTTTATCAAATCTATGGGAAAAATGATAACTTTCTTGCCTTGAAATAATAGAATAAATCATACACTTACTTTTGACTTCATAGCAATTTGAAACTTCTAACAGGCCATTAAAATGAAATGTAAAAAAAAGATAAAATACAACAAAAGAGTCAAATATAATAATATATAATTTACTAGTTCAAAATAAAAGAAAAAAACATTAAGACTCAAAAACAGGTTAATAACATAGGTTAATGAGAAATAATGTGAGTCGAGTCTGGCTGGTCAGCTCAGTTGATTAGAGGGTTACATCAAGGTCCAGGGTTCAATCCCTGTACTGGACAGTGCTAAAAAAAAAAAGAAAAGAAAAGAAAAGAAAAGGAAAATAAATTGAATTGAGCTTAAATATTTTGGAAATCTACTCATGCTTTCTCGGTACTAGAGATAAAAAGACAATGAAGAAAAGCTCCTGTTCTTGAGCAGGTCACTGTATAATGATTTAGAGATTTCAGTTCAGGAAGTATTTTCTGAATATCTATTTGTACCATGTGCCATGCATTATATTAGATAATGAGGATAAAGAAACAAATAAGCCTAAAGAAAAAAAATATGTAAGAACTACTGTCAAGAAACACAAAGAAAATATTGTAGCTCTTTAATTAAAAAAGTAAGTTAAGTTGAAATACCTTTTGTCCTTCAAAATTAACAATTTAAAGATGATCACATCTATTTCTGAAATGAAAATAGGTGTGGGCAATACATGTGTGAAAAAGTATGTGAAATTGGTATGTAAAATTATAAAAATACTTACCAGAATCAGCTTTGTTAAATTCAAAGCATCTACTACTTACTAGCTGGGTAACACTGTGTAAGAACTTAATCTCTCTGTTCTTCATTTTCCCTATGTGTAAATTGGGATAATAATAGCACCTATATCATTGCTTTCTTGTGAATACTACGTAAGTCCATTTAAAATGTCTGCTTACAGTGGACACTCAATAAATATTATGTTATTAATATCATTACCATAATGGAAAATTAAAACAACTCAAATCTCCCATTACAGGTGCTCAGCTGAATAAACATGGTAAAACAATCCACTGAAATTATACATATAATGGAAAATGAGGAAATTTTCACACACTCATTCATCTACCCATACATCCATTCCTATTTTTTTTTTTATTGAAATGTATTGACTGTATATATTTATGGAGTGCAAAGATATATTTCAATACATGCATACAATGTGTGATGATCCAGTCAGGTAATTGGCGTATTCATCACTGAAGAACTTAACCATTTCTTCATGATATGGACATTTGATCTCTTCTAGCCATTTGTTAATATACAGCAAATTATCGCTAATTATTGTAACAACTATGCCTAGCTCAACTGTACACCAGTAGAAGTTTTTCTGCCTATCTAGCTGTATTGTGTCCATTAAGCAAACTCTCACTATACCCCCTCTGCATCCCCTTTCCAGCCTCTAGAATTTTTACATTTGAATAGCTATTTGTCATATATCCAAATAATGTTAAAATATTTCTAGCGTAAGCTTTTCTTAAGTAAAAGAAACCTGTATTTTTCTGCTCAACTCTACCACCTTTGTAGA
>NW_007735936.1:51131-51546 GCF_000696425.1 Galeopterus variegatus
TAAGCTTTTCTTAAGTAAAAGAAACCTGTATTTTTCTGCTCAACTCTACCACCTTTGTAGACCAGGGCACGATTTTGTATAGAATATTTCTCTATAGAGCCTTTGTTCCTGCCTTTAGTCAACACAGCTCTGTGTCAGTGTTGCTTAGGGTAATTGAAAGAATCAATTATTTCATGCTTGGGTCAATATGGCACAGAGAGAGGAACGCAATGATGGAGACAAAATATAAGGGGCTTCTGATCTGAGCTGTAATGGGAACTGAAGTAAATATTAAATATGCTAGATACTTTGTAGAACCTCTGATAATATATTGAAATTGCTGCTCTTTGAGGAGTGTGTCATGCACAGTGCAAAATGATGGAGATTTCACAGTGAAAATAACAAATCTAGTGTATCCTAACCAAACTTACTATCT
>NW_007735936.1:51970-54159 GCF_000696425.1 Galeopterus variegatus
AATAGGTCATAGAAAGAATAAGCCATCTGTGTATAATTTTATCCATTAACATGCAGAGTTCAAACTTATAAATATTGTGACTGTTTTAGGGTGGCATGTAATGTTTTCTTGCTTTCCTTTGTTTTCCACCCAAATGAAGCAAATCAATACTAATCTTATATAAAGTACTAATCTACTTATAGTGATGTAAAAAATACACATTGTATTTTCCAAAGATAGCAAACCAATATTTCTCCCATCCCATGTGCTTTTCTTGTAATGGAACATTAAGACTCCTCCATCAGGAGATGGGGTCTACGTTCAAGAATGAACCTTGGTGGCACTTGTAACTGGCTTGACCAACAGAATGTGGTAAAAGTAACATTTTATAACCTCTAAGGCTAAGTCATAAAAAGCAACATGGCATCAGTCTGGGTCTCTCTTTCTTAGGAAACTTGCCTTTGGAATCTGGTCTTTGTGTTGTAAGGAAGCCCAGGCCACATGGAGAGACCACCTAAGGTTGTTCCAATCAACAGCCCCAGTTAGGCCCCCAGCCAAAAATCCATACCAACCTCCACATGAGTAAAGAGGACTTCAGATGATTCCATCACCAGTTTTTGAGTCTTTTAGCTGAGATCCCAGAAATCACAGAGCAGATACAATCCATCCTCCCTGTAACCTCTTTCAACTCCTGATCTATGACAACCATGAAGGTAATACATGACGTGGTCATTTAAGACATTAAATTCTATGGTAATTTGTTACACAACCAGAGTAACCAGAACAATATATTTAAATATTTACAATTAGGTCTAATCAACAAATTTAAGTGTATGTGGTCATCATATTTGAAAACTACATATCATTTTATTACAATTATATTTATATAGAACTTCCACCAGTCACATTTATTTTCTCATTTAAAGCAATATCATATAGTATCATATACAAGCTTCAACTCTGTAGTCTGACTACCTGGCTTTGGATCCTAACTTGCCATATACTAGTTGTATGACCTTAGAAGAATTAATTAACCTCTATGTGTTAATTAACATCTATATAATGGGGATAACAACAGTGCCAACATCAGAGGGCTGTGAAGAAGATAAAGGAGATACAACATGTTAAGTTGTCCCAACTTGACTGGGACACAGTAATTGCTTATGAACTCATTAAATGTTAGCTGCTTTAACCACATTATTCTTTGATTTGTTCAACAATACTGTGAAATTAAGTGCTAGTATTATTATTATTCCAACTTTATACGTAAGAAACTGAAGCGCATGGAGATTGAATATTTTACTCGAGGACATGCAGCTAGTAGGCAGCACTGTTGGGAGTAAACCCTGACCCTTCTGACTCAAGACCCTATTTTAAAATGCCCACTCCTGGGTCTCACAACAGAATGTCTGAGGGTGGGCCCAGCAATCTTCAATTTAAACATGATTCAAGAAGGTTCTTTTGCACAGTAATGCTTGAGAACCACTGCTACTAGTCAGTACAGATAATTTAAGATATCCACAAAAGAAAAATTAAAAATCAGTTTTTCCTTCTGGAAAGCTTTCAAGCAGGGAAAAAAATCACTGTCTTCAACTTTCATATTCGTCATAAGTAAAATAATCCAGAACCATGCAGATTTTGCCATGAGATTCCCCAAGTACTCTAATAGATTCTTACCCTGTGAAAAACACCTTCAACTTTCATATTCGTCATAAGTAAAATAATCCAGAATCATGCAGATTTTGCCATGAGATTCCCCAAGTACTCTAATAGATTCTTACCCTGTGAAAAACAACTTTCTTTATCGTAGGTCGCCCTTAATTGATCATGTGAAAAGAAGAAGAGCTTGTCCCCAAAGTGATAGGCTGTCTTGTTGCTTTTTGGCAAGAATAAATTGCCATGAGTATTTTGATTCTATTTATCTGGCTGCCCACAAGCTACAGAAAGATTCTTGTTCCTGCTTTCCTGAGACAGGTCAAACTCATATAACCCCAGTGGACTGCCAGTTATTATTAGGAGAGGCTGTTGATGAGCTCCCCCAATTTGTATTAGTGGCACAAGTCAAAACACCTGTGGATTCTGGAGGACATGAGCAGCCTTTGACATTTTCCAACTTACTACACACCAGGCTCCGCTCAATATGGCTATGGGCACCTTTATCTCATTTTTTATGTGAACTCTCACTTCGACTCTATTGTGTGTTCTATTTG
>NW_007735936.1:55153-60660 GCF_000696425.1 Galeopterus variegatus
CTAACTGTATTCCCTGGGGACAAATATTCAAATGCTCTTAGCTTTCTTTTTATCCTGTTAATGTAAGAGATGTAATGGCAGCCTCCTCTATAAGAGATTCTGGATCTACCTTGAGTGGTATTGACCACATTCTTCTTTAAAGTCCTTCTGTAACCTGCATGCTCTTTTTATCACAGCACTTACCATTCTTTCCGCACCCCACCCACACCATACACTGACAGCTGTACAATCAAATAGGTGACACTTACTACATACTTGTGTATGAATAAAAAATGGATGGATCAGTGAGAAAATCTTTTGCAAAACACTTATGAAGTACATACATTACCATAATTTTGCAGAAAAAGAAGGTAAAGCTCCAAAATGTTAAATAAATTGCCCAGGACCCAGAAAGAGAGGATAGAAAAGCCAGGATTTAAACTTCAGTTGTACATCTTTTCACTCTATCATGCAGACTTCAACATGATGCATTTTCCCTTCAGAAAACTCACAGAGCATTTTGTGCTTTGCCTGTGGCCACTATTCTATTCTTTCTTTCACTGTGAGATGCCAGTACTTGCTTTATCCATTAACTAAATCTTAGATTCCTTGAAGACAGGACTGCACATTACTGATCTTTGCATTTGAATTCATCATACCTAGTTTAATAGAAAATGTTTGTGGAATTGAGATATTTAGCTTTCTAATGAGATTCCAGCAGTCCCTCTGGGTTACTTTCACTGTAGCTCTATCTGTGACAAAGGAAAGGATTAAATGGTTTTCAGCAGTAAAATTATTATGCCTCTTCTACAGCAAATGCAAGGTCCGTCTGTTCTCTTGCATCCATCACAGAATTTTATATGGTTTCTGCACAAATAGTACCTTTTCTTCTCCACAATCTGTATCCTATATTTTATTACAATTTTCACAGAATTGTTAGATATTATAAAATAATTTCCCATAGTTTTATCATATGTGGAATGTCTTTTCTACATGTACTTTATGATTCATAAGCAATCTTTTAATAAGATCTTAGAACATTTAGAACAAACCAAGCAAGAAAACAGTATTTGGGTTATTTATTTTGCAAAAGACTAGGAAAAATTCTGNAAACCAAGCAAGAAAACAGTATTTGGGTTATTTATTTTGCAAAAGACTAGGAAAAATTCTGTTGTCTCTGAATTTTTGATAATTTTTGAATATTTCAGATAAATTTTATTTGTTTCATATGGCAGAAACTCTGCACATAATATTTAGGACCTCTGCACATAATATTTTAAATTTGATTTTATAGAGCCCTAAATGGTTTCCTAAGTTATTTTTAATTCATGTGAATTACCTGAATTGGAGGTCCATTAACTTTCATTATGCTGTCTCAGGAGCTGACTGGGTGGCAAAGTGCCAAAGTCCTGGAGCCTGAGGGGGTAGAGATAGATAAGGCCCTGCCAGAGTGGGGAGAACAGAAATAACGATATACCTCCACCAAGAGCTGAGCCCACTTATGCTTCTGCATCCAAATGAAAAAGATTGCAATACAACTAGCACTTTGGGCATTAAATAATCAGGATCCAAGAAAGCTTAGTGTAACAGAAGTGGGTTTCTTTAAATGCTCCTTTGTTTGGCCTATACTTTTGGTAGGACTTGGCATTATTCTAATGCTTCCTGATTTAACTCATCCAAATGTAGCAACAAAAAAGAAAAGATGATTATACTGGGAGCACTTGTGACATTTTACAGTGCCAGAATGATTGAATATCTGCTTAGTTAAGAAGTTTTACCTGTGCAGTTGCTGCTGCTAGGAATCCATCACTAACGAGTTCAGGCCCATATATCATAACTAGAAAGCATGTGACAGTTTGACTACGGTCCAAATCCTGGCATTTCAAGACCGTACTCTAATTTCCATCAGAATTTCCTAGGGTATGCACACTCTTTACATGGAAGGGGCAGCTGGTGAGCAAAGCCTTAACAAAAATGGATTATAGTAAAACAAAACAAAACAACAACAACAGCAAATATCCTTAGATCCAGACCCACCAGAATTTGGATCACAGGTTAGTCATTTTCATACAGGTCTTGTGTGAATAAATGTAAAATCTCTGAGCCTCAGTTTCACCATCTAAAAATGGGTGTACTAATACCTTTCTTATGGGGTTTTAGAAGATTCAAATTAGAAAATGTACATAGTGCCAAGCACATGATAAGCCTTCAGAACACAGTAGTTGCTGCTGCCTGTGTCATAACTCTATGTCTGTAGACATATCGAAGCAAAGCATCCCCCCTTAATCATATCTTTAGAGTCCTATGCCAGAAGAAACCACCAGGAATGAAATTCTAAGGCTCAATGGATTTTCTCAAGTTCTTTCTATTAGGAAGCAGAAAAGTACTTATAGACTTGAGTAAAAAGAAACATGTATCCTGTGCAAGTGTCACTGGGTAGATGGGCCAGTAAAACACACTCCCAGGGAAGGAAGACCCAAATAGATGAGAAGAAGTCAGGATCTATTTCTCTCATTCTTTAGGTCTTGCCAAATTTAATGTGTGTTAAGTCATGCACAATAAACCTCTGTAATCCTACAAAAAGAACCATTCTAGCAAACATAATGAGCGTACTTTTTGTTTGTTTTTTCCCCGCTGAATAATTATATTTCCAAAGGCTTGCACCTGTATTTCAAACACATTTATTTCCCATGGCAATGGCCAAAGATGTATTATCCTAATTTAACCATGCAAATGTTCCCATATGAAGCAAAGATTTCATTTGGTCTCTAAAGACAGCTTCTAAATTAGTTGTGGCAGCTTCTTTAATGTTTTCATTCATTTACTCAGAAAGTGTCTATTAAATGCCTTCTGTGAGGCATGTACTGTGAAACACGATAGTGAATATGATAGAAACAGAGCCTATATTTATGGGATTTGGACCTTCTCCTTTATATCTCACTCTCTTTTATGTTCACCTACTATTACTTTTTTAATCATTTCTTTTCTAATTACAAAAGACATTTAAAATTCAAAAGATATAGAAAGAAAACTTCCTCAATCATCCTATTTTCTGTGAAAACACCACCATCAATAGTCTGGTATGTGTTTTCCCACTTTTCCAGTGAAATTTATATATATCGTGGCTTTTGCAAAAATGGTATTATATTATGGAATTGTTAATGTTTAGCTTAGTAACTAAGTGATAGTAGTTACTCAATCTAATTTAATTTAATAAAGTTTGTAGGCTCTAAGTTAACTTGAGTTTCAAACAAAGGGAGTTGAAAATAAGACTTTAAACTTTAGAAAAACCAAATAGCTCTTGCAGACTCATGAGAGGAAATTTTCCACAGTGCTGCTTGCTTTCACCTGATTATCCTCTTACCAGATACTCATTATTCTCCAAATCTTAAAAGATGGACTGACTTTATCAGACAGGGCTTCTTAAAGAAAATTGCAAGTGACATGACAAGTCTTCCTCCATATTTCCAAAAAAAAAAAAAAAATGTTTGAATGGAATAGTTTTCAAAAAAAGGACAAAAAAAAATCTGTTTCATTGAAAAAAATTAGAAAGACAAGTCAGAATCATTTTAGAAAAAAAATGCCATTTTGTATCAAACCATTTCAGGCAGTTTTTACTTCTTTTCTCACAATTCCCCTCTAGGCCTTTACAGCATAAGGTTATAGAAGACTGTCATTTTCAGTCTCTATCTATTTTTATAAAAAATGAAAGTGGTTATACGTAAAAAATGAAATCCACTTTTCTTTAGAAGTAAGGCTAAATAATTTTTAAAAGATTTCAGGCTAAGTATGGCTGTCAAATGCTTTTCAGTCCCAGGGACTGCTGCATCATTCATTTATCACTAGGCAAAAGAGGTTGCATTAACTTTCCAGTTCTCTTGTTATTGCTATTGTTTTTCCGAGACAATGTTAGCATTAAGGGACTTCTTTTTAGAAATGCATTAAAAAATATAAAAATTTATTTCAATCCAATGTTATAAAACTTTGTTCAGTTCCTATTTTTTATGTTCTGCCACATTTGAGAGACAATTGTCTACTACATGTAAAATGTAAAGAAGTCGTTTTGTAATTCATCTTTATAGAATTATACACTCAAGAAGACTTCCAAAATGATCACAACTAACCTTCCTACTTTAATAAATGAAAAAACTCAGGGAGGTGACCAGGGAGGACTAACACCTCCAATGTGCCAGTTACTCTACTAGTTTCTTTATATGCTAGATCTAAATCTGATAACCAACTTGAAATCAGAGGCATTATCTTCAGACTATGATGACTTGTCCAAAGTCACAAGGCAGTTTAACTGCAGGGCTGAGAATTTCACTGGAAACTTCTATCATACTGCAGGGCCTTTCCTGCTATACCAGGCTACCCTGTACCATTGATCTATCAAAGGCTTACATGAATATAGTGGTGACCTGAATGAATAGAAATGGCTTTGGGTACTGAACCATACTGTCAAAGCTAAGGGATTTAAGACAAGATACTATAAACATGATTTTTTCTGTGATATGGACCAGCCTATTAGATATAGATTAGATATCATCTCTATTTCATTACCATTTCTATGGCCATAGAAAGATGTGTGACCAAATAGATTAATGTGGTTGAATATGGCTTAATTGGCTTAAGCCTATAGTTAGAAAATTCTAATATTTTAATGATCTAGTTTAATTAAACTAAGACTTTAAACACTGAAATATTTATTATGAGCAAGAGTATAACATATTTACTACACTACATGTTTGAATGAACTCTCAGGTTCAAATCCGGACTCTGCTACTTTCACTGACTACTATCTCACCTCACTTCTCTGACCCTTGAAACTTGTGTCAAAGGGGCCGGCCCGGTGGCGCACTGCTATAGTGCGCCGCTTGGGAAGTGCGGCGGCGCTCCTGCCAAGGGTTCAGATCCCACATACAGACCAGTTCCTGCTCACTGGCTGAGCGAGGCGCGGGAGCAACACCGAGGGTTGCGATCCTGTTGCTGGTCCCGGTCCGGTACGGGGGCGACACTGAGGGTTGCGATCCATTGCCGGACACGGAAAAAGACAAAAAAAAAAAAAAAAGAAACTTGTGTCAAAGTTATAATTCTAAAAATATGATTAAAATATTCACCAAATATTTACTAAGACCAATATGCAAAATAAAAATATTTTCATCAAAGATTGTGGATAAAAGGTTTATGATTTACCTCTGGGAACATTTCTTAGCTGATGAAAATAAATTTAAGTACTGAACAATGGTTTACTGCACTTGGGACAATGTTGAGGCCTCACAGGTAGTGTTAACATTAAAAAGATGTAGTGAGAAATTTTAATTCTCAATATTTTAAACTGAAGAATTATTTTTCAAAATTTCAAGAGAAAGAACGGAACAAAATATATATAAAATAACCACAAAAGCTCAACAAAATGGCAGGTATAAGGTGATATGTTTCAATAAAAACCTTGAATGTAAATGGGTTAAACTTCCCATTTGGAAGATACAGGCTGAAAGAATGAGTTAATAAATAAGACCCAATATATA
>NW_007735936.1:61023-63827 GCF_000696425.1 Galeopterus variegatus
AAAAAAAAAAAAAAAGAAACTTGTGTCAAAGTTATAATTCTAAAAATATGATTAAAATATTCACCAAATATTTACTAAGACCAATATGCAAAATAAAAATATTTTCATCAAAGATTGTGGATAAAAGGTTTATGATTTACCTCTGGGAACATTTCTTAGCTGATGAAAATAAATTTAAGTACTGAACAATGGTTTACTGCACTTGGGACAATGTTGAGGCCTCACAGGTAGTGTTAACATTAAAAAGATGTAGTGAGAAATTTTAATTCTCAATATTTTAAACTGAAGAATTATTTTTCAAAATTTCAAGAGAAAGAACGGAACAAAATATATATAAAATAACCACAAAAGCTCAACAAAATGGCAGGTATAAGGTGATATGTTTCAATAAAAACCTTGAATGTAAATGGGTTAAACTTCCCATTTGGAAGATACAGGCTGAAAGAATGAGTTAATAAATAAGACCCAATATATACGGCATAGAAGAAACTCATTTCACCTGTAAAGTCATAATAGAATAATAGTGAAGGAAAGGAAAAAGATGTTTTATAAAAATGGAATAAAAAATGAGTGGTAGTGGCTATACTTAGATAAAATAGATCTTAAATCAAAAACTATAAAAAGAGACAAAGAAGAACATTATATAATGAAAAGGGATCAATTCAGCAAGAGGATATAACAATTATAAATATATATGCACCAAACATCAGAGGACCCAAATATATAAAGCAAATATTATTGGATCCAAAGGAAGAAATAGACATTCAGCACCCATCTCTCAGCATGGACAGATCATCTAGACAAAAAAATTTACAAGAAAAATAGATTTGAATTATACTATAGACCAAATGAATTTGACCTACATTTTAGAGCATTTCATCAAACAACTTCAGAATACACATTCTTCTCATCAGCACAGGGATCACTCTCCAAGATAGATCACATGTTAGGGCACAAATCAATCCTCAACAAATTTTAAAAAATTGAAATCATATCAAGTATCTCTTCATACCACAGTGGAATATGCCTTGGGTTGAATGTTCCATTAAAACTTAATCTCCACTGTAACTGTTGAGGGTAGGAAATCCCATTATGGTAATTGAAAGGTGGGGCCTTGAAAAGGTGATTAGATTGTAGGACCATGTTATAGTGAAAGGATTAAAAATGGAGATCATGTGCATGCTTTGGAGGGCTTCAAAAGGAGGGTGAATGAGGAGGTTGGTGTTTCTCTCTGCTCCTCCATTTTGCAATGTGATGCCCTGCCATCACTGAGGTCACCACCAAAGAAAGATATGTTCCCTTTACTTTGGACTTCCCAGCCTCAGAAACTGTAAGCAATAAATTTTGTTTCCTTACAAATTACCCAGTTCCAAGTACTTTGTTATAAGCAAGAGAAACAGACTAATACAGAATAAAGCTAGAAATAAATAAGAAAGGACACTTTGGAAACTGTACAGTATATGGATATTAAACACCATGCTCTTGAATAACCAGTGGGTCAAAAAAGAAATTAAATAGGAAATCAAAAGATTCCTCAAAACAAATGAAAATGGAAGCACATCATACCAAAACCTGTGGGATACTGCAAAAGTAGTACTAAGAGGAAAGTTTGTTGCAATAAGTGTTCACATCAAAAAGAAGAAAGGTTTCAGGAGGAAGTTCCAGTCAAGATGGTGGAGTAGTCATTTCCTGGTGTCGCTATCTCCCACAGAGTGACCAGTTTGCAACTATTAAGGAGCAACAACAGAAGGCCCAAGATCTGCACTGGAGCAGGCAGGAAACGTGCACTGTGGGAATCCAGTTCAGGTTGTTCCCCATTGTGTAGAGAGACTTAAGAGGCTTGGGGCTCCCAAACCGCAAGCTAGCAGAGCCAGAGAAGGCAGGCAGGGTGAGACTTCCAGCCCAGGCTGGTCCCCACCACCGGGAGAGACTTAAGAGGCTTGGGGCCCCCACAACCCAAGCCCGCTATTTCAGAACAGGCAGGCACAGTGGGAACCCCAGTCCAGGCTTGTTCCTGCTGACCAAAAGTGGCAGTCCCTTCAGGATCCAAGCCGGTAATCAGGGTGAAATGAGTGGACTGTGACCCCTGGCCACAATGACAAAACACCAAAAGAAGGATACCAGAAATATGAAAACTCAAGGAAGTACATCACCACCAAAGGAAAATAATAACTCTCAAGTACTAGATCCTATAGAACAGGAAGTCTTTGAAATGACAGAAAAGGAATTTAGGGTAACAATTCTAAGGAAGCTAAACCAGATACAAGAAAACTCAGACAACACAATGAAATGAGAAAAATGTAATGGATCTGAAAGAAGAAATGTATAAAGAAATCAATGCCTTGAAGAAGAATGTAGCTGAGTTGTGGAGCTGAAGGATTCATTCGGTGAAATAAAAAACACAACAGAGAATATAACCAGCAGACTTGAACAAGCAGAAGAGAGAATTTCTGACCTTGAAGACCGGCTGTTTGAATTAACAAGGCAGACGAGAAAAAAGATAAAAGAATTTAAAAAATTGAAGAAAATCTAAGAAAGACTATACACAATCTTAAGTGCTCAAATATCCAAATCCTGGATTTGGATATCAGAAGGGGAGGAAAAAGAAAATGGCATTGAAAACATATTCGATGAAATAATAGCAGAAAACTTCCCAGGTATATGGAAAGATACAGATCTCCAGATTTAGGAATCCCAAAGATCCCTAAACACATTAAACCCCAAATGATCTTCTCTAAGACATGTGATAATCAAACTGGCAAAACTCAAAGACAGAGAGAATCTGAAAAGTTGCAAGAGAGAAG
>NW_007735936.1:64447-65332 GCF_000696425.1 Galeopterus variegatus
TCCTTCTGAAATGAAGGACAAATAGTATATTTCTCAGACAAATAAAAACTTCAGGAGTTCAATAAAACACGACCAGCCCTACAAGAACTTCTCAAGGAATTACTGGGTTTGATACCACAAAAACAATCATCACTGCAATGAATACTCAGGAAAGAACAATACTTACCAGCAAAACAAAAATGCTAACGAAAGAGAAAAAAATAGCTTATCTATCACCACAAGAAACCAACAAATGTAGAAGACAAACAGAAAATTAGAAAGAAAGGAACAAAAGGAACTTAAGACATCTAAACACAAATCAATACAATGCTAGGACTAAATTCACACCTTTCAATAATAACTCTCAATGTAAAGGGATTAAATACCCCATTCAAAAGACACAGACTGACTGACTGGATTAAAAAGATGGACCCAACAATACGCTGTCTTCAAGAGACTCACTGGACATGTAAAGACCCACATAGACTAAGAGTGAAAGGATGGAAAAAGATGTATCATGCAAATAGAAATGAAAAATGAGCTGAAGTAGCTATTGTTATATCATGTAAAGTAGACTTTAAATCAAAAACCATAAAAAGAGATAAAGAAGGCCACTATATAATGATAAAAGGATCTATGCATCATGAAGACATAACAACCATAAATATTTATGCACCCAATATCAGAGCAGCCAGATTTACACAGCAAACACTATTAGATCTAAAGAAATAGATAGACACTAACACCATAGTAGTGGGGGATCTGAACACCCACTCTCATCATTGGACAGATCATCTAGGCAAAAACAATAGAGAAACACAAGATCTAAACAATACTATAGACCTATTGGACTTAGCAAATATCTACAGAACATTCCATCCAACAACCTCAGAATATTCATTCTTC
>NW_007735936.1:65640-66539 GCF_000696425.1 Galeopterus variegatus
AAAAGGAAAAGTCCAGGACCAGATAGATTCACTGCAGAGTTTTACCAAACCTTCAAAGAGGAACTGATACCAATTCTCTACAAACTTTTCCAAAAAATTGAAACTGAGGCAATTCTCCCAAACTCATTCTATGAAGCAAACATCACCCTGATACCAAAACCAGGTAAAGATACAACAAAAAAAGAAAACTACAGGCCAATATCCTTGATGAATAAAGATGCAAAAATCCTCAATAAAATATTAGCTAACAGAATGCAGCAACACATACACAAAATTATACATCATGATCGAGTGTGATTCATCCCAGGGATGCAAGGTTCGTTCACATATGCAAATCAATAAATGTGATAACTTACATCAAAAAAAGCAAAGACAAAAAACATATGATCATCTCTATAGATGCTGAAAAAGGCTTTGACAAAATTCAACATTCTTTCAAAGACTCACTACAAGTTAGGCATAGACAGAAAATATCTCAACATAATTAAAGCCATATACAATAAGCCCACTGCCAATATCATCCTGAATGGAGAAAATCTGAAAGACAAGGATGCCCACTCTCACCACTCCTATTCAACATATTGCTGGAAGTACTAGCCAGAGCAATCAGAGAAGAGAAGGAAATAAAGGGCATACAGATTGGAAAGGATGAAGTCAAGCTGTCCCTGTTTGTGGATGATATGATCCTATATATTGAACAGCCTAAAGCCTGTATAAAAAAGCTCCTAGAGTTGATAACTGATTTCAGAAAAGTTGCAGGATACAAAATCAACACACAAAAATCAGTAGCATTTCTATACTCCAACAGTGAACATGCAGAAAAAAGTAATCAAGAAAGCTAGCCCATTTACAATAGCCACCAAAAAATAAAATACTTAGGAATAAAGCTGACCAAGGAT
>NW_007735936.1:67141-68745 GCF_000696425.1 Galeopterus variegatus
GATACAAAATCAACACACAAAAATCAGTAGCATCTCTATACTCCAACAGTGAACATGCAGAAAAAAGTAATCAAGAAAGCTAGCACATTTACAATAGCCACCAAAAAATAAAATACTTAGGAATAAAGCTGACCAAGGATGTGAAAAATCTCTACAAAGAGCACTAAAACCACTGTTGAGAGAAATTAAAGAGGACACAAGAAGATGGAAAGATATCCCTTGCTTTTGGATTGGAAGAATTAACATTGTGAAAATGTCCTTATTACCCTAAGTGATCTACAGATTCAATGCAATCCCCATCAAAATTCCAATGACATTTTTCTCTGAGATGGAAAAAGCCATCCATACATTCATATGGAAGAACAAAAGACCATGCATAGCCAAAGCAATCCTGAGCAAAAAAATAAATAAATAAATAAAATAAAGCTGGAGGCATAACACTACCTGACTTTAAACTATATTACAAAGCTATAATATCCAAAACAGCATGGTACTGGCATAAAAATAGATACATGGATCAATAGAATAGAATAGAGAACCCAGAAATCAATCCATACACCTAAAGCCATCTGATTTTTGACAAAGGCAGCAAATTTACATACTGGGGAAGAGACTTCCTTTTTAACAAGTGGTGCTGGGAAAATTGGATACTCAAATGTAGGAGAATGAAACTAGACCTGTACCTTTCACCATATACTCAAATCAACTCAAAATGGATTAAAGAATTAAATATATATCCTGAAACAATAAAACTCCTTAAAGGAAACATAAGGGAAACACTAGGAGTAGGAGAGGGTATAGACCTCATGTATAGTGCCCAGAAAGCACAGGCAACTATAGGAAAAATAAACAAATGGGATTATATCAAACTAAAAAGCTTCTGCACAGCAAAAGAAATAATCAACAGAGTAGAAAGACAACCAACAGAGTGGGAGAAAATATTTGCAAATTATACATCTGACAAAAGACTAACATCTAGAATATATAAGGAACTCAAACAACTTTACAGTGAAAAAACAAATAACCCAATTAAAAACTGGGCAAAGGAGCTGAATAGGCATTTCTCAAAGGAAGATATACAAATGGCCAACAGATACATGAAAAAATGCTCAACCTCACTCAGCATCTGGGAAATGCAAATCAAGACCACTTTGAGACACCATCTCATTCCAGTTAGGTTGGCTAACATACAAAAGACTGAGAATGATAAGTGCTGGCGAGGTTGCAGAGAAAAAGAACCTTCATACACTGTTTGTGGGACTGCAAATTGATGCAGCCTTTATGGAAAATGGTATGGAGTTTCCTCAAACAATTACAGATAGATCTACCATATGACCTGGCTATTCCACTTTTGGGAATATACCCAGAGGAATGGAAATCATCATGACAAAGGGATACTTGTACTCCATTGTTTATTGCAGCTCTATTTACAACAGCCAAGAGTTGGAACCAGCCCAAATGTCCATCATCTGATGAGTGGATAAGGAAACTGTGGTATATCCGCACAATGGAATACTACTCTTCTATAAAAAGGAACAAAATACTACCATTTGCAACAACATGGATGGACTTAGAGAAAGTTATATTAAGTGAAACAAGTCAGG
>NW_007735936.1:69828-71135 GCF_000696425.1 Galeopterus variegatus
AATACCACAGAAATACAAAGAATAATTAGAGACTATTGTGAACAATTACAGGCCAACAAATAGAAAAATCTGGAGGTAGTGGATCAGTTTCTGCACACATACACCCTACGAAGAAGAAACAGAAAACCTGAACAGACTGATACTGGGAAATGAGATTGATTTGGTAATCAGCAGTCTCCCAGCAAAAGCCCAGGACTGGGTGGCTTTACTGCTAATTTCAACAAAACTTTTAAGGAAGAATTTATATCAACTCTTCTCAAACTATTCAAACTAAAAAATTGAAAGAGAAGCCATTCTCCCAAATTCTTTCTACGAGGCCAGCATCACTCTGAAAACAAAATCACATGAGGATGTAAGAAACAACAAAACTACAGTCCAATATCCTTCATGAACATTGATGCAAAAATTCTTAACAAAAACTAGCAAACATAACTCAACAGAACATCAAAAAGATCATATAACATGATCAAGTGGGATTTATCCCAGGGATGCAAGTATAGTTCAATATACAGAAATTAATACATCAACAAAATGAAGGAGAAAAAACTTGTGACAATCTCAATAGATGAAGAACAAGCATTTGATAAAATTCAACATTTCTTTATGATAAAAACTCTCAACAAATTAGGTATAGAAGGAATGTATTTCTACACAATGAAGGCTATTTATGACAAACCCACAGCTAACATCATCCAGAATTGGGAAAAGTTGAAAGCTTATAATCTAAGACCACAAACAAGATAAGGATGCTCACTCTCACCACTCTTATTTAAAACAGTACTGGAAGTTCTATGCAGATTAATTAAGTGAGAGAAAGAAATAAGAGGCATCCAAATCAGAAAAAAAGAAGCCAAATTGTCCCTATTTGCAGATGACATGCTCTTACATAAAGAAAAACTTAAAGACTCCACCAAAAACTCTTAGAACTTATAAGTGAATTCANTTAATAAATTATTAATGCAACTGCAAAAAAAGAATTTATTTTATTACAGTTTTATGTAGAAGTGAAGAAAAACAAAGAACAAATCTGAGGATTTTTCATATATTCATAAAAATGTTAAGATATATAATATTTTAGAATAATACAACAAGTTAACATGATCCATACCTACATGGAAGGGAAAACCACTGTAACTGTAGCTGCCTAAGTGCTATACTTATCTTCATAAACTGAATTAAAAAATCAAAGAAACTATCAAGAGAATTATAAGTCATGAAGATCCAGATAAGTAAAGAATTTTTAGAGACTTACATCTTTCTGAAAATTGATTCAAATTTTCTTTTCACTTTTTGTGCATAAGTAAAAA
>NW_007735937.1:0-4851 GCF_000696425.1 Galeopterus variegatus
ATCATTATGTAGTGACCCTCATTGTCTCTTTTTATTGTTTTTAGTTTAAAGTCTATTTTGTAAGATATGAGAATAGCTACTCTAGCTCGTTTTTCTTTTCTGTTTGCCTGGACGATCTTTTTCCATCCTTTCACTCTTAGTCTATGTGAGTATTTGTGGGTGAGGTGGGTCTCTTGTAGGCAGCATACAGTTGGGTCCTCCTTTCTAATCCAGTCAGCCAATCTGTGTCTTTTGATTGGAGAATTTAAGCCTTTTACATTAAGATTTGTTATTGAAAGGTGTTGATTTATTCCCAGCATTTTTTTGGTTGTTTGGTTGTCTTAGGTGTCTTTAGTTCCTTGCTTTCTGCTTTGCTGTTTGTTTTCTGTGTTTGTTGGTTCCTTAGGATGTAGATAGCCCTTTTGTTTGTTTTCTTTTCATGATTGTCATTTTTATTATACTAGTGGGTTATGATTTTTCTTGGGTTTTTATGGTAGTGGTAGTTATTTTTCAGGAATGAAACCCAGTACGCCCTTGAGAATTTCTTGTAAGTGTGGTTGTGTGGTGGTGAACTCCCGCAGTTTTTGTTTGTCTGAGAAATATACTATTTGCCCTTCATTTCAGAAGGACAGCCTTGCAGGGTAGAATAGTATTGGATGGCAATCTTTGTCCTTTAGTATTTTGAATATATCCTCCCATTCCTTTCTAGCTTTTAGGGTTTGTAATGAAAAGTCAGATGTTAGCTTAATTGGTGCTCCCTTATAGATGATTTGACGCTTCTCTCTTGCAGCTTTTCAGATTCTCTCTTTGTCTTTGAGTTTTCCCAATTTGACTATAACATTTCTTGGAGAAGACCTTTTTGGGTTGAATACGTTTGGAGATCGTCAAGCTTCCTGGATCTGAAGATCTGTGGTTTTTCCTATGCGTGGGAACTTTTCTGCCACTATTTTGTTGAATATGTTTTCAATATAATCTCCTTTTTCCTCCCCTTCTGGAATACCCATGACTCAGACATTTTAGCGCTTAAGGTTGTCTATTATGTCTCTCAGATTTTCTTCAATGTCTTTTGTTCTTTTTTCTTTTTTCTTGTCTGCTTGTGTTATTTCATACAGCCCATCTTCAAATTCAGAGGTTCTCTGTTCAAGTTCTGCAAGCCTGTTGCTTAAACTCTCCATTGTGTTTTTTATTTCACTGAATAACTTCTTTAGTTCAGCAATTTCTGCTACATTTTTTTTTTAGGACATTGATTTCCTTGTACATTTCCTCTTTCATGTCCTGTATACTTTTCCTGGTTTCATCATGCTGTCTATCTGAGTTTTCTTGTATCTCATTCAATTTCTTTAGAATTATCACTCGAAATTCCTTGTCATCCATTTCAAGGGCTTTTTGTTCTTTAGAATCTAGAATTTGAGATTTATTAACTTTTGGTGGTGTACTTTCTTTGGTTTTTGTATTTCTCGTATCTTTTTTTGATGTTTATTCATTTTGGCAGGGGGTTTCACAGTGCGCAGGTTTGACCATATTGACTAACTAAGGTGTGGCTGTGTTTGTCAATTTGGTATGGCTACCTCTGTGACTGCTCAGTTGGCCTCTAGTGTCTTGTGTGTGTGGTTGCCTCGGGTCTTGGGCCTCTCCGGGGAGCCTCCTCTCTGGTCAGCTTGGACTCTGCTGGTCTGCTGGATCACGGGACGGTACCGCAGGGTGTGTGGTCTCTTTTGAGCTTCCACTTCCCGTGTAGAACTTCTCTCTGTTCCATGTGCTCTGGCCCTGGCTGGCTGGATCACGCAGTGGCGGCCCCTCACGGTGTGTGTTTTTTGCTGAGTCTCCACCTCCCTAGCCGGACGCGTCCCTGCTCTGTGCGCAGTGTACTGGGCTGGGGCGTGTCTTCTGCAACCCTTGTCTATCAGCAAATAGGTATGTCCTAAACTCCAGATATGCCTCCAAACAGATGAGGTTTTGGAGGCTGGGGAGTCCAAAGTCCAGGGAACATATTTGGTGAAGGCCTTGGTGTGGTGACAGTGACGGCAAGATATCTCATTATGAAAATGTTGGAGCAGAGAGGTGGCACAGCAATTTAATTTGCAGATGATATGGCTGGAAGCAGAATCCAGATGCAAAAAATCTCCCTTGTTTTGCTGAGAGCATGGTCCAAAACCAAGAGTAAGAAATTAGCAGTAATGTGTGTAGTTTTCTCCGGGTGACTTTGCAGAGATGAATAGAGCACTGTATGGTAGTATGAGCTAGCAGTGTAGATTGTGTCTGTGCCTCAGTTTTCTCATTTGTAAAGAAGGTACAATAGTAGGGTTCTTGTGAGGGTTAAGTGAATCAATATATATGAAGTGCTTAACAGTATCTGGCACTTAGTAATATTTAAAACGGGACGGTACCGCAGGGTGTGTGGTCTCTTTTGAGCTTCCACTTCCCGTGTAGAACTTCTCTCTGTTCCATGTGCTCTGGCCCTGGCTGGCTGGATCACGCAGTGGCGGCCCCTCACGGTGTGTGTTTTTTGCCGAGTCTCCACCTCCCTAGCCGGATGCGTCCCTGCTCTGTGCGCAGTGTACTGGGCTGGGGCGTGTCTTCTGCAACCCTTGTCTATCAGCAAATAGGTATGTCCTAAACTCCAGATATGCCTCCAAACAGATGAGGTTTTGGAGGCTGGGGAGTCCAAAGTCCAGGGAACATATTTGGTGAAGGCCTTGGTGTGGTGACAGTGACGGCAAGATACCTCATTATGAAAATGATGGAGCAGAGAGGTGGCACAGCAATTTAATTTGCAGATGATATGGCTGGAAGCAGAATCCAGATGCAAAAAATCTCCCTTGTTTTGCTGAGAGCATGGTCCAAAACCAAGAGTAAGAAATTTAGCAGTAATGTGTGTAGTTTTCTCTGGGTGACTTTGCAGAGATGAATAGAGCACTGTATGGTAGTATGAGCTGGCAGTGTAGATTGTGTCTGTGCCTCAGTTTTCTCATTTGTAAAGAAGGTACAATAGTAGGGTTCTTGTGAGGGTTAAGTGAATCAATATATGTGAAGTGCTTAACAGTACCTGGCACTTAGTAATATTTAAATGTTAGTATCATCATTATCATTATCATCATTACAGTTTAATTCAACATCCTTTAGGTGGTGTTATACATATTTTATAGAAGAGGAAGCTGTGTCTTGAGCAACTTAACTATTCTGCCAAAGGTTATATAACTCTTAAGTGGCAGAGTCAGAATTTGAACCCAGGTCAAATCATATTTTTAAGTGTGCTTGTCTCTCACCCTTCTTTGTGAAAATAAACTCTGAAACAGAGGATATATGGTATAGAGGAAAGACACAGGACGAAATACCTAACATGTAGGAGGTTGTTTTGAGTATTTAATGGACAATGCCCTTTCAAAACATGTAAGGAGAGCTTTTTAATGACCATCATGATTGTAAGGAAGAAAATCTATAGAAAGGTAAAAATGAGGCTTGGCATTTGAGTCATTGGGGAAGAACAGAAGAGCTTCAAAAAGTACCTGTTGGTGGACAATGTCAAGTACTGCAAGGAGGTCAAGGAGAGTGAGACCTAAGCAAAGGCAGTTGAAGTCACTTTTATGTATTAACAGATTAAATATATTTCCCATTGGAGATAAAAATAGTTGAAGGTAAGTAGAAGTATAAGAAACAGGAGCATATTATTCAATAATAGATGAATCAGGAGCTAAAATTTGGGCCTTAGGTTTATTCTTTTGATTTTTCCCTCCCTTTTTCAATTTATATGTTTTATCAATTCCTTATTCTAGTAGCAAGCAGTATCTGACATTTGTCAACTTAGTTAGGGATCCACTTGTAAAATTGAGCTATTTTATGCATCTGTTTATACTTCTCAGCATATCTGAAATACGGTAGATCACACTACCATGAAATGATGAGAAATGTGCTGATATTAACCTGGAAAAACTCCCCTGTAATGTGGTGATTTCTTTTATTTATACTAATTCTGCTCAGTTTTTTCCCCTATTATTCTTATCTGCCCTGCACACAATTTAGAAATTGTGAACTGATTTAACCATAACTTAAGAGCAATAGACTATGAACCCTGGAGTTTAACTTGTTTAATGTCTATGATGGCTTGATAGCAGCTGGGACTTTGTTCACGAATTATGAACCCATTGTCTAGAATAGTGCTCAGCACGTAGTAGGTCCTTAATAAATACATCTTAAATAAGGAAATGAATGAACTCTCCATGGAGCTTCATATTGCTAAAATTTACAGCAAATTATCTGACACAGTGTAATGATGTACATAATTATTGTATTGTTTCTGAATTAACAAAAAGTAGAAATCACACTAGGTAAATTGCCATTAAGTATAATGTATTTTATGTAATAAAGGCAGGCTTTCCTGCAATTCAGTTTGTATATAGGCATACATGTGGGTACTGGCCATGGGTGTGAGTATTATGGAACCAAGTTCAGGATCCTAGACAGGGCAGAAGTAGTAGATCCCCAGACCTATAACTTGGCTTGATTGTGGTTCCTGAGATGTCTTATTTGAAGATTTTCAGGCACTCTTCATCAAGTAATAGAAGATAGTATACCATGAACATTCATGACCTGGAAACTCATTTAACTTATGATAGGATGATTTCTATTATGTTTCATCTTACTAAAGGGCAAAGAATAGATAAGAATTGGGGTAGTTTAGAGTGAGGTTTCCAATGAATCCTGAGTGATGAGGTTCCTGGTGGTCATATAAATGTAGGAACGATGATTTGACAACCTGCTGTTTACCAGGTATTTTGGGGAATGCAGAGATGAGTAAGGCACAGTCATATCCTGGGGAAGTGTACTATTTAGTCTAATAGATGGAGTCTATACGTTAGATGAATAACAATATAA
>NW_007735937.1:5851-12239 GCF_000696425.1 Galeopterus variegatus
GGCAGCATACAGTTGGGTCCTCCTTTCTAATCCAGTCAGCCAATCTGTGTCTTTTGATTGGAGAATTTAAGCCTTTTACATTAAGATTTGTTATTGAAAGGTGTTGATTTATTCCCAGCATTTTTTTGGTTGTTTGGTTGTCTTAGGTGTCTTTAGTTCCTTGCTTTCTGCTTTGCTGTTTGTTTTCTGTGTTTGTTGGTTCCTTAGGATGTAGATAGCCCTTTTGTTTGTTTTCTTTTCATGATTGTCATTTTTATTATACTAGTGGGTTATGATTTTTCTTGGGTTTTTATGGTAGTGGTAGTTATTTTTCAGGAATGAAACCCAGTACGCCCTTGAGAATTTCTTGTAAGTGTGGTTGTGTGGTGGTGAACTCCCGCAGTTTTTGTTTGTCTGAGAAATATACTATTTGCCCTTCATTTCAGAAGGACAGCCTTGCAGGGTAGAATAGTATTGGATGGCAATCTTTGTCCTTTAGTATTTTGAATATATCCTCCCATTCCTTTCTAGCTTTTAGGGTTTGTAATGAAAAGTCAGATGTTAGCTTAATTGGTGCTCCCTTATAGATGATTTGACGCTTCTCTCTTGCAGCTTTTCAGATTCTCTCTTTGTCTTTGAGTTTTCCCAATTTGACTATAACATTTCTTGGAGAAGACCTTTTTGGGTTGAATACGTTTGGAGATCGTCAAGCTTCCTGGATCTGAAGATCTGTGGTTTTTCCTATGCGTGGGAACTTTTCTGCCACTATTTTGTTGAATATGTTTTCAATATAATCTCCTTTTTCCTCCCCTTCTGGAATACCCATGACTCAGACATTTTAGCGCTTAAGGTTGTCTATTATGTCTCTCAGATTTTCTTCAATGTCTTTTGTTCTTTTTTCTTTTTTCTTGTCTGCTTGTGTTATTTCATACAGCCCATCTTCAAATTCAGAGGTTCTCTGTTCAAGTTCTGCAAGCCTGTTGCTTAAACTCTCCATTGTGTTTTTTATTTCACTGAATAACTTCTTTAGTTCAGCAATTTCTGCTACATTTTTTTTTAGGACATTGATTTCCTTGTACATTTCCTCTTTCATGTCCTGTATACTTTTCCTGGTTTCATCATGCTGTCTATCTGAGTTTTCTTGTATCTCATTCAATTTCTTTAGAATTATCACTCGAAATTCCTTGTCATCCATTTCAAGGGCTTTTTGTTCTTTAGAATCTAGAATTTGAGATTTATTAACTTTCGGTGGTGTACTTTCTTTGGTTTTTGTAATTCTCGTATCTTTTTTTGATGTTTATTCATTTTGGCAGGGGGTTTCACAGTGCGCAGGTTTGACCGTATTGACTAACTAAGGTGTGGCTGTGTTTGTCAATTTGGTATGGCTACCTCTGTGACTGCTCAGTTGGCCTCTAGTGTCTTGTGTGTGTGGTTGCCTCGGGTCTTGGGCCTCTCCGGGGAGCCTCCTCTCTGGTCAGCTTGGACTCTGCTGGTCTGCTGGATCACGGGACGGTACCGCAGGGTGTGTGGTCTCTTTTGAGCTTCCACTTCCCGTGTAGAACTTCTCTCTGTTCCATGTGCTCTGGCCCTGGCTGGCTGGATCACGCAGTGGCGGCCCCTCACGGTGTGTGTTTTTTGCCGAGTCTCCACCTCCCTAGCCGGATGCGTCCCTGCTCTGTGCGCAGTGTACTGGGCTGGGGCGTGTCTTCTGCAACCCTTGTCTATCAGCAAATAGGTATGTCCTAAACTCCAGATATGCCTCCAAACAGATGAGGTTTTGGAGGCTGGGGAGTCCAAAGTCCAGGGAACATATTTGGTGAAGGCCTTGGTGTGGTGACAGTGACGGCAAGATACCTCATTATGAAAATGATGGAGCAGAGAGGTGGCACAGCAATTTAATTTGCAGATGATATGGCTGGAAGCAGAATCCAGATGCAAAAAATCTCCCTTGTTTTGCTGAGAGCATGGTCCAAAACCAAGAGTAAGAAATTTAGCAGTAATGTGTGTAGTTTTCTCTGGGTGACTTTGCAGAGATGAATAGAGCACTGTATGGTAGTATGAGCTGGCAGTGTAGATTGTGTCTGTGCCTCAGTTTTCTCATTTGTAAAGAAGGTACAATAGTAGGGTTCTTGTGAGGGTTAAGTGAATCAATATATGTGAAGTGCTTAACAGTACCTGGCACTTAGTAATATTTAAATGTTAGTATCATCATTATCATTATCATCATTACAGTTTAATTCAACATCCTTTAGGTGGTGTTATACATATTTTATAGAAGAGGAAGCTGTGTCTTGAGCAACTTAACTATTCTGCCAAAGGTTATATAACTCTTAAGTGGCAGAGTCAGAATTTGAACCCAGGTCAAATCATATTTTTAAGTGTGCTTGTCTCTCACCCTTCTTTGTGAAAATAAACTCTGAAACAGAGGATATATGGTATAGAGGAAAGACACAGGACGAAATACCTAACATGTAGGAGGTTGTTTTGAGTATTTAATGGACAATGCCCTTTCAAAACATGTAAGGAGAGCTTTTTAATGACCATCATGATTGTAAGGAAGAAAATCTATAGAAAGGTAAAAATGAGGCTTGGCATTTGAGTCATTGGGGAAGAACAGAAGAGCTTCAAAAAGTACCTGTTGGTGGACAATGTCAAGTACTGCAAGGAGGTCAAGGAGAGTGAGACCTAAGCAAAGGCAGTTGAAGTCACTTTTATGTATTAACAGATTAAATATATTTCCCATTGGAGATAAAAATAGTTGAAGGTAAGTAGAAGTATAAGAAACAGGAGCATATTATTCAATAATAGATGAATCAGGAGCTAAAATTTGGGCCTTAGGTTTATTCTTTTGATTTTTCCCTCCCTTTTTCAATTTATATGTTTTATCAATTCCTTATTCTAGTAGCAAGCAGTATCTGACATTTGTCAACTTAGTTAGGGATCCACTTGTAAAATTGAGCTATTTTATGCATCTGTTTATACTTCTCAGCATATCTGAAATACGGTAGATCACACTACCATGAAATGATGAGAAATGTGCTGATATTAACCTGGAAAAACTCCCCTGTAATGTGGTGATTTCTTTTATTTATACTAATTCTGCTCAGTTTTTTCCCCTATTATTCTTATCTGCCCTGCACACAATTTAGAAATTGTGAACTGATTTAACCATAACTTAAGAGCAATAGACTATGAACCCTGGAGTTTAACTTGTTTAATGTCTATGATGGCTTGATAGCAGCTGGGACTTTGTTCACGAATTATGAACCCATTGTCTAGAATAGTGCTCAGCACGTAGTAGGTCCTTAATAAATACATCTTAAATAAGGAAATGAATGAACTCTCCATATAGCTTCATATTGCTAAAATTTACAGCAAATTATCTGACACAGTGTAATGATGTACATAATTATTGTATTGTTTCTGAATTAACAAAAAGTAGAAATCACACTAGGTAAATTGCCATTAAGTATAATGTATTTTATGTAATAAAGGCAGGCTTTCCTGCAATTCAGTTTGTATATAGGCATACATGTGGGTACTGGCCATGGGTGTGAGTATTATGGAACCAAGTTCAGGATCCTAGACAGGGCAGAAGTAGTAGATCCCCAGACCTATAACTTGGCTTGATTGTGGTTCCTGAGATGTCTTATTTGAAGATTTTCAGGCACTCTTCATCAAGTAATAGAAGATAGTATACCATGAACATTCATGACCTGGAAACTCATTTAACTTATGATAGGATGATTTCTATTATGTTTCATCTTACTGAAGGGCAAAGAATAGATAAGAATTGGGGTAGTTTAGGGTGAGGTTTCCAATGAATCCTGAGTGATGAGTTTCCTGGTGGTCATATAAATGTAGGAACGATGATTTGACAACCTGCTGTTTACCAGGTATTTTGGGGAATGCAGAGATGAGTAAGGCACAGTCATATCCTGGGGAAGTGTACTATTCAGTCTAATAGATGGAGTCTATACGTTAGATGAATAACAATATAAAGTAGCCAATGCTGAATTCTGAAGAGTGGTGTACCAGCAGTTTCTTACAGGTGTCCTTGAGAAAAAGAAACCATTTCCGATGGGAATTACCAGGTAGCATAAAAATTCACAAAGCAAATAAGATTTGATTTGTACAATGTAAAGAAATTTAAGATTTTATTGGAAGAAAGGGAAAGAGGACATTCCCTGTTTAAGGGAGCAAATTTTCACATTTTCAATTTGGCTGGAAAGATTCAAAATAGAAACGGAGCTAGGTTTGAAAATGTATTATGTGAACAATTAATATATTTAGATGGTTCAAAACTCAAAAAGTTTAAAAGCATCTACAGTGGAAATTCCCTTTTGCACCGTTTTCCTCAGCCACTCAGTTACTTCCTGAGTCAATGTGCATATATAAGCATGTATATCATTTCTTCCCCCTTTTATTTTTCCAAAATGGTGTCAAACTGTATGTATTCTTCTGCACCTTGCCTTTTTTCAACTTCACATGTTTCTTGGAGCTAGTCTATAGCAGTATGTAACCAGTACATAGGCAGCTTCTTTATTATTTTCTTAAAAGGCACTGCAAAGTGTTCTATTATATGATTGTGCCGTAACTTGTTTAGCCAGTCTGTTATTGGTGGACATTATAATCTTCTGCTATTATACAAAGTGCTATAGTGAATAATCTTTTACATGTGTCATTTCATACATATTTAAGTAAAGCTGTAGGATAAATTCCTAGAACATCTGGATTAAAAGGTAAGGTATTATTATGATTTTGAAAAGACATAGCCAGATGGCCTTCTATAGAGGTTATGTGTCAAAGACTTTTGATTTCAAGCTAGTGTCTCTTCTGTGCTGCTGCTATAAACTACCAATTAGGAATTTATTTAGGTTAATAAGTAATCCATGCCTGGAAGATTTAAGGAATGTGACCTTCCTAATGGATATTATTTTTAATCACTGTGCTTTTGGCCTAATGCTCAGCTGAGATTAAGCCACCTGATCCATATTTATTGCAAAAACTATTTGGTTCTAGGGAAAGTCAGGGAGCAAGCAAGATGTTCCTGCTCTCTTGGAGCTTATGTTCTAGTAAAAAAAAATAAGATAATTCAAGGGAAGGATAAATACTATGAAGATAATTAACACAATAATGTGATTGCTGCTTGGTGGAGAGAAGGCTATATAAAATAATAGACTGTCCACAGAATGCCTCCTGGAGGAAGTGATATTTCAGCTAGACGTGAAAGATTATAAAGGAGCCAGATGTGTGAAATCTTGGGTAAAGGCAACAAGAACAGCAGTGGCAAAGAACTTGAACCAAGAGTAAGCCTAGGGGTTCTTGGAACAAAAAATAGGAGGGAGTAGCAAAGGAGAACATGGTGAGCAAAGGGGACCAGAGTATAACCTGAAGCTGGCGTGAGCAAAGGGGACCAGAGTATAACGTGAAGCTGGCGAGGAGGAAGAGGTCAAACCAAGTAGGCTTTTGCTGTGGTAAGGAATTGCAGGATTTTAAGATGGAAGTGATGTTGAGATTTTCTTGTTAAAAAGATAACTTAGGCTGCTGTATGGAGAATGGATTGGGAAGTAGCATGGGATGAAATGGTGAGATGGGTTAGGAGGTTATTGCAGGTGTCCAGGTAAGAGCATGTGTTGGGTTGGGCTAGAATGGCAGCAATAGAAATAGGTACATCTTGGAAGACATATTTTTTGCTGAGGTAGAATTGTCGAGATTTGCTGATGGGTGCGAAAAAAAGAGGAATCAAGGAGGACTCCTAGATTTTTGGCTTGAGCATGCTGGAGCTAGGGGAAGGAAGAGACAGTGAGTCCTGGGGATACTTATGAGAATAGTGGCCTGAAGAAAGTGATAGAATGGACTGTTTAGGCTTGCCTCAGGGAGCAGGAGAGTACTGGATTTTGGAAATGGTGTATCTCAGAACCCTGACCTCCACTATGGTGTTTGGAGTACTAAAATGGAGAGAGGAACATCCAGTGATAGTGAGAAATGTTCAAAAATCTCGAGAATGTTTGTTTCTTTGTTATTTTACTTTTTTCCCCTTCTACATATGTATCTATAGATCTTCCTTCATCACAAAAAAATTGATGAAATTTGCCAATTTATGGAACCAAAAATGTAATAAATTACGTTTTTGTAAAACTTTTTGAGTTATAATTCATATACCATAAAATTCACCATTTTAAAGTGTACAATTCAGTGATTTTTTAGCATATTCATAAGGTTGCACAACCATCACCACTATATAATTCCAGAACATTTTTATCACCTCAGAAAGAAACCCCGTACCCATTAGCAATTATCTCCATCCACCTCATCCCCCCAGCCCTTGGCAACTACTAATTTACTTTCTGTCTTTGTGGATTTGTCTATTATGGACATTTCTATAAAAGGAATCCTATAAATACAT
>NW_007735937.1:12500-14203 GCF_000696425.1 Galeopterus variegatus
TTTTTGTAAAACTTTTTGAGTTATAATTCATATACCATAAAATTCACCATTTTAAAGTGTACAATTCAGTGATTTTTTAGCATATTCATAAGGCTGCACAACCATCACCACTATATAATTCCAGAACATTTTTATCACCTCAGAAAGAAACCCCGTACCCATTAGCAATTATCTCCATCCACCTCATCCCCCCAGCCCTTGGCAACTACTAATTTACTTTCTGTCTTTGTGGATTTGTCTATTATGGACATTTCTATAAAAGGAATCCTATAAATACATGTCCTTTTGTGATTGGCTTCTTTCAGTTAGCACGATGTTGTCAGGAGTCATCCATGTTGTAGCATGTCTTGGTGCTCCATTCTTTTTTATGGCTGAAAAAATGTTTCACTGTATGGGTATATCATTTTATTAACTCATTCATCAGTTGATGAACTCCTGGGTTCTCATTTTTTGGCTATTATGAACAATACTGCCATGAACATTCGTGTACAGGTTTTCAAGTGAACGTATGTTTTCATTTCTCTTAGTTATGTATGTAGGAATAGAATTGCTAGATCATATAGTAACTCTTTGCCTTTTTGAGGTTATATAAACTTTAGTTAGAAAGTGCTTTATATCCTTTATATAATTTATTCACCACAATAACTGAGTGAAAAAGGAAACTGAAGATCTGAGGGATTACATGAGCTAGAGAAAAACTTGCATGTGTCACAAAAATATATTTAAAATGAGATTCATTGATGCATTAGTTAAAATAGGACAGAACTGGAAACTTAAATATATAGTTGTCAGGAAAAGTAAATAAAATGTGTGATATTCATATGTTAGAAGACTGTATCACAGGTGTATGTGTGTGGATAGCAGTTTAATTTGAATATATGTAATCTCAAGAGGAGTAGATTGAAAAGCATAATGGTGAGTGCAAAACTGAGTTGCAGAATGATATCATTTATGTACGTTAAGAAAACCACAAAATAATATTATATATTGCTTATGGACATAAATACACATATATATGCACACAAAAGTATAAAAAAGGATTGGAAGGACACCCACCAATATATGATAGTGATTGCTCTGTATCACTACTACTGAGCTTTAAAATCCCTGCCATTTCTTCTTAATATATACTTACAAATTATTTCCATTTTAAGACTACATTTCTTTAGAGCAGGAACTATGTTTTCTTAACTGTTTGATCTCCATTGCCTAGCACATATGTGTGAAAACACATTTTTGAATGACTCATTAAAGGAATACTAGGCCACGTTAAATATCTTGGGAACAAGATAGGGTAAGACTAATAAATAAGCTGTTCTCCCCCTCTCTTCTTATAGTCTGTACTCCCTACCTTCATATTCTGTTAGTGTTGTCATCACACTAGGCTTGTAATTACGAGAGCAGTTCTATGTGACACGACATGCTAATAAAACAGATGGTGTGTGCAAATAAGCAGGATAAAAGACATCTTTGCTGCAAAAGTCATTGCTGTCTCCTTTAAAGTATGGAGTATTTTATGATTTCTCTGTAGATTTTATCTTCATTGTCAAGGTAATGATTATGGATCATATAAATCTTTATGGCTTTGTATCAAGTGTCAAATTACACAGCTTAGTCAAGTAGTTGTAGAAAGAAAGATGTCCAGGATCAGATTTGGAATTAGTATTACTAAAATTTTTGCCTTTCAGGAAGGAGTTTGTCTT
>NW_007735937.1:15028-16320 GCF_000696425.1 Galeopterus variegatus
CTTCTTTGTGTTTATATAATAGAGGAGAATTCTGCTCCCACTTTAGAGCCCTCCTTTCTCTTTATTAACTTCTCCCCTTGGGAAAAAGAGTGGCAAATTGTAAAGTTCACAGCTTGACACTAATATGGGTGAAGTCACTGTTTTCACATTGCCTTTGTCTCTATCTCTGTGCCTCTTGGGTAGTAAAGAAGAAAGGTGCGGATTCTCCTTCACTTCCTGCCTGCTGCCTTCAGGCAATAAATAGAAGAAGGAAGTATGCCCTGGACGATCCTAACCTGGTCTGTACTGTTTCTGGTCCAGCGTCTCAGCCTTCACCTGGGTTGGTAAATCAGTTCAGGCTTCTTCTGTGAACATGGCTGCCTTCAGGTCAGGAGGAAGAACACAGGAAGCCCCATTTTGGTCTTAGGCCTCAGCTGTGTTCTCTAGCACAGTTTACCAGAAGTTTTGGGGGGTTATTGTGTGCTACCAATAGACTCCAGTAAAGCTCATGTTTTGACCTCATCTGTCTGTCATTTGTGATTATGCTCAGATAGAACCAAGAAAGGTGGTAGAAGTGAGCCATACATTTGGAGATTAAGGTTCTAGTTTTGGCTTATAGGAAAAAATGTATATATTTTCATCTTAAAACTATAGAAGGAATAGAGGTAGAAGACAGTCTGGTCCATCCCCACGTCTCCAGCCTCTTCTCTGATACTTGATCTTCTTTCTGCTCCATGTAGTCTGACCATCTTTTAGTTTTTCAAGCTGACCAAACTTCTTTCAGCCCCGTGTCCTTCATCTATGCTGTTTTCTCTGCCTAATCCCCATCTTTCTATTTTTTTGTGGTCAAGTTCTAACTCTTCAGGTTTACACTTAAATATTACCTTCTCTAGCCCTCTAGGCTTTGATTACTTTAGTGTACTAAGGCAACTATACTATAAGTATGTATACTCACCACCCCTCATATTTTCATTTTGTAATGCTTATCATGATTATAATCAAGTATTTATTTATGCAGTGACTTATTTGTTGCCCAGCTCACTTTCATAACAATATTCTTTATGTGGTATTCACAGTGTTTAGTACAGTGCCTGGCACATATTTGTTCCCTATTTAGAGATTTGTTGAGTGAATAAAATAGCAGTGTTCCACAGTGACATACTGCTGAGATACGGCAAGTCAAAGTCTGTAAGGTATCTAGACTTGGCAAGTGGAAATCATTGGGTATTTTAGAAGGAATAGTTTTGATAGAATTATGGGGACAGAAATGAGATTGCGGGCCGAGCCTGTGGTGCACTCAGGAGAGTGCGGCG
>NW_007735937.1:16775-17897 GCF_000696425.1 Galeopterus variegatus
GGCGCTGGGAGCGCAGCAGCGCTCCCGCCGCGGGTTCGGATCCTATATAGGGATGGCCGATGCGCTCACAGTGCTCACTGGCTGAGTGCGGTGTGTCTGGTCTCAAAAAGAACAAAAAAGAAATGAGATTGCAATATATGTTATAATAAAAGGTATGACTTAATTATTCAATATAAAATGGCGGAACACTTGCTGATATCACTTGAATGATTTCTCTGACAGCAACTTTTCTTGAGTTTTACTTATTCAGTAGACATTAAAAAGAAAATGTCTACTGGTAAGATAAAGAATAAATCCCAAGACGTGATACTATGAATTATTTTCTCAAGGTATGGTGAGTAGAATGGAATATTCACTTCAGTGCAGATAATCACAGGCAGGTAGTTCAGAGCATTGTGCTCCAGAAAGAGCAAAGAGTAACCCAGGTGTTTCTGATCTCCTCTGCTTAACAATGAGACAAAAGTACAGTCATTTTTTAGAAAAACCAGTGGCATCAAAAAATATGCATTCTTTCATCTCTGTGCTCAGCAAGACTTGAAATACAGCCTTAGAAGACTAACTCTTCATATAAGCATGAAATAATTTAGGAATCCATATATAATGGAAGTGGCTTTGTGAAGACATTTATTATCAAGATCTTTCAGGGTGTATTGTGGGAGGTGCTATGGGAAGATACTTGGACATTGCTGTACATAGCCCAGGATATTGTACTTATGAAAACGAACAAAACACTTTGGACTAAGCACTTTAGATATACAACTGTACTTCAAAAAGTTTGTGGGAAGATTCTTAATTTCGTCTTTTAATTTCTGTGAACTTTTTGAAGTACCTTTGTATTAACTCATTTAATCCTCACAGCAAATCCTGTGAGGAAGCTGAAAGAAAGTGAGTCGAGATGCCAGGTACTGATCAAGGTTTATGAATGGAAAAGAATCTGCCTGGCGTGCTCAAAGTGGGGGACAGCACCAGATGTGGGGCTGGGAGAGCTTAGATGAACTGTAGGGCACCAAGGGCTGGCTGATACAAACAAGGAGGGGCATTATGCTAATGTGGAAGCTATTCGACCAGGGTGGAGAACTGTGCCCTTGTGGAAGCAAAAGGGTTTCTGTTTCTCAGAAATCA
>NW_007735937.1:19362-23396 GCF_000696425.1 Galeopterus variegatus
AGATGCTATCTATACTTAGTTCTTCTGAGAGTTTTTGATAGAATTGAGAGGCAATAGCAAGACCTGCTCTGCCAGTCCCAGTTGCAGGAAGGATCCCTACCCCAATTAAAAAGGTACAATTAATGCCCTACGGGAGCGGGGGCACTTCTTGATAGGGGGGCAAAAGTTAGTCCCAGTCCCGTCTCCATCCCTCCATCTGTCTGGATGGATTTTTCAGGGACAAGCCAAATGAATATGCAAGAAATCGCGTTAGGGGGCCGGCAACAGGATAATGTAGTTTTACAAAGGAAATATATTCCAGTTTTAGGGCATGGATGAGGAGGGGGTAAGTGAGTGGTAGTGTTGATGGTGTTAGTAAGGCAGAGCGTGGGTAGGCTTCGCACAATGCTGACAGGCCCCACTGAGGTGAAATTAGAGGAAAGTGAAGAGATGTTTGTGGAAACGCTGTGGGCTGCATTGTGAGGGAGGGGGGGCGACCATAAAAAGTTTCTCGCAACATGAATCGCCTGGGGACCAGTCTAATTTACTGAGGACTGCATCGTCCCTGTGGACCTGAAACCTCCAGGTTCCAGGTAAGCAGGGGCATTGAGATAGGAGGAAAAACACAGGAAGGATGCGAAGGGTTAAGGAGCCAAAAGAATTTAAAGGGTATATTGCCACAATGAATTTGCTAAGAAGCATCCTACTGATAGGAGGTAAAGGAGTGCCAGGAGAAATCTTCCTATAGTGTTACACTCCTTTGGGGCAGCACTGGCCAATCCTGTAGCAAGAACTAGAACAGATAGTATAATGAAGGTTAGGGACACGGGGTGGCATATAGTTATCATGTCCTATGATGGCAACCCATGATAGCAGGTCGGAACCAGTCTTGGAGTAGCTCTTGTGTGAAGGACATGAAGCTGGTCTGCAAGAGTGAGAGGATAATCACTGGGGGAAAGATCATCCTTCTAATGGGATTGGGGGAAGAGTGGAGGTCCTGGAGATTTTCAGTTTTGTGGGTCCTAAAATGGATGAAGTGTAAGGAGATGTTGGGTTGGGGGTTGAGCAGAGGGACCGCTCTGGCTTGGTGTTAACAGATTCTTTGGGTAAAGTGTCAGGTGCTAGTTTTATCAAGGATAAGTGATACCAAGGGGCCTTTCTTAGTATCTTTACTGCCATGGGAGTAGTGAGGAGTACCGTATAAGGCCCTTCCCAGCATGGTGAGAGGGGCTTTGGGATTCGGGTTTTAATATACACTTGCTGTCTTGTGCTTAATTTAAAGTCTGAGAGGGTGGTAGGGAAAGGATGAGGTAATAGAAGGTTGGCCTGTTCCTGAAGAAGATCCCTAATGAGCGAAAGAGTACAGAGATACTGGCCTAAAGGTGCTAAGCTGGAAGGGAAAGTTGTGAGAGTAAAGGGTCTACCTTACATAAGCTCAGAGAGGCTGAGGCCTGTGGGCTTGTGGGAGGCAGCTTATAGGCAAGTGAGTGCTAAAGGGTGAAGTTGGGTCCAAGGGAGGCTAAGTTCCATGGACAGCTTGGTGAGGTGTGTTAGATTTACTATGGCATAACCCACCTGAGGGGTGGGTGTGGAGGTGGTGCTCCCATCTATGAACCATGTATGTTGGGGCCACATAATGGGATGTGGGGAGATGTGTGGAAAGGGATTGAGAAAGAGGTCTAAAGCCTCTATGGAATTGTGTTTTAAGGGTTGTGAGTGTTTTGGGATGAGAGTGGCTGGATTTAAGGGAGGGCAAGATTTAAAGGAGAACTGGAGTTTTCAATGAGGTTAAGGTGGATAAGTTGTCGGCAGGAAGGGGAGAGAATTGACATGGCCTTATGGCTGAGGCCTTGAAAATGATGAGGGCAACAAATGAATGTTTGTTGTACAAAGGTTAGGTTAGAGCTTTCTTGTGCTAAAAGGGCAGCTGTCACCAAGGCCCATAAACAGGGGACCCATCCTTGAACTGTGGTGCCCAATTGTTTAGAGAGGTATGCAACTGAGGAGAAAATATCTCCTGCCTCTTGTCCCAAAACTCTGCCTGCCAATCCTTGGGTTTCAGTGATGTATAGGATAGAAGGATGCTATAGGTTTGGGAGGGATAGAACTAGGGCTGCAAGTAGAGTGGCTTTTAATCACTGAAGGGAGAATGAATGGGGATTGTGGGATCTAAGGGAATGGCAAGATCCCATTTGAATGCCTCATAAAGTGGTTTTGCTAGCAGACCAAAGTTGGGAATTTGCACGCAGAGATATCCTGCAAGCCCAGAAAAGAGAGAATTTCGCTCTTTGTGGTAGGAGTTGGTAGTTCAGAAATTAAACTTTTGTGATCCACCATTATTTCTCTGGTGTTGGGGTGAGGTGGACTCCCAAATAGATGACAAAGGTGAAGAAATTTGTTCCTTGCTGGGGGACACTCAATATCCTCTGGAGGCCAGGAAATTAAGGAGAGCAACAGTGTGGGCCTGTGAATCCTCATAGGAGGGGCTACAAAGGAGGAGGTCATCACATATTGTATTAAAGTGCTAGAGGTTGGGGCAAGTTCTGATATGTCTTGAACTAAGGCCTGGCCAAAGAAGTGGTGGTATCCTGAAATGCCTGCGGTAGTGCTTGGGGCACTCAATATCCCCTGGAGGTGAGGGAAACAAGGAGAGCAACAGTGTGGGCCTGTGAATCCTCATAGGAGGGGCTAGAAAGGAGGAGGTCATCCACATATTAAAGTGCTAGAGGTTGGGGGAAGTTCAGATAAGTCTTGAGCTAAGGCCTGGCTGAAGAAGCAGGGGCTATCCCGAAATCCCTGGGGCAAAACTGTAACGGTGCATGTTAGGATCAGTCCTGTAGTAAATGATATGAGCCGTTAGACTTTATAAACAGAAGGATGGGTGTATTAAAAGGTGAGTGGGTAAGCTGTAAGAGATGAGAAGAAAGAAGTTTGTCTATGATGGGTTTTAAGCCTATTAGGTATTTGTTAGAGATGGAGTATTGCGGGACAATAGGGAACAAAGAGGGGTTCTATAACTTAACAAGGATGGGGAATGGTGTGTAGCAATGAAGGGAGAAGTGTCCCATACTATGGGATTAACCTTGTCTGAGGGGGAGGGGAAGGTAGAAGTCCCAGGGGCCAGGTCTGGGGGTGGCCTGTAACAGGAGTATTGTAGCTGGAGTTAAAGTGTTTAGGGTAAGAGTAGTTTGGAATTTGAAAAGTATGCCCCATCCCAGTAAGGGGGCTGGACATTGAGGCATTATTAAAAATTTGTGTGTGAATTGGGTGTGATGTAAGGTTCAGGAAAGGGCTTGAGTGATCTGTGGGTGGTATTCTGATCCCATGATCCCTACTATTGTGATAGAGGATGGTGTTGTTGGTCCTGCATGTTCAGGAAGGGTAGAGTAAGTGGTCCCTGTATCAATGACAAAAGAGATCAGCTTATCTGCTATGAGATGAGTTACCCTGGGCTCACACGTTCTGATCTCCTTGGGGGCCTTGGGCCCTGGACATTGTCAGTCCTCCTCCTGGGCAAAGCTGAGAAGCCCTGGTAGGGATGGCCACGGAGCTAAAGTTTGTGGGTTAGGGACTGGGTCATTACCTTTCTGGCAAGTGGAACAGTCAACTCCCCAGTGACCTGGCTGTAGTAAGGACCGGGCCTGGGAAGGAGCCTGGGGTTAGAACAGGCCTATGCCCAGTGGCCTGGTTGACTTCATTTGAAGCAGTTCCTTGGTAGCTTGCCCCTTGAGGCAGCCAGCTTAGGAGTATGTGAACCATGGATAGCATTAGCCAGGAGCTGGTATTTGGCCTGATCTCTTTTGTAATGGTCCTTTTCCTCCTCCTCCTCTCTATTGTTAAAAACCTTGAAAGTTGCATTGGGGAGGTCTCGTTGGGTTGTAGTTGGATCATCCTCAAGTTTTCTTTTAGTTTTTTTCAAATGTCAGAGGCTGATTGGGTAATGGAATGAGAGTGTAAGAAATCCATGCCTGCAGGGGAGTTTGGGTCTATATGTGTGTATTTATGTAAAGCCTCAGAGAGGCGCGTTAGGAACTTGCTGGGATTATCAGTGGATC
>NW_007735937.1:24363-26297 GCF_000696425.1 Galeopterus variegatus
CAATGACAAAAGAGATCAGCTTATCTGCTATGAGATGAGTTACCCTGGGCTCACACGTTCTGATCTCCTTGGGGGCCTTGGGCCCTGGACATTGGCAGTCCTCCTCCTGGGCAAAGCTGAGAAGCCCTGGTAGGGATGGCCACGGAGCTAAAGGTTGTGGGTTAGGGACTGGGTCATTACCTTTCTGGCAAGTGGAACAGTCAACTCCCCAGTGACCTGGCTGTAGTAAGGACCGGACCTGGGAAGGGGCCTGGGGTTAGAACAGGCCTATGCCCAGTAGCCTGGTTGACTTCATTTGAAGCAGTTCCTTGGTAGCTTGCCCCTTGAGGCAGCCAGCTTAGGAGTATGTGAACCATGGATAGCATTAGCCAGGAGCTGGTATTTGGCCTGATCTCTTTTGTAATGGTCCTTTTCCTCCTCCTCCTCTCTATTGTTAAAAACCTTGAAAGTTGCATTGGGGAGGTCTCGTTGGGTTGTAGTTGGATCATCCTCAAGTTTTCTTTTAGTTTTTTTCAAATGTCAGAGGCTGATTGGGTAATGGAATGAGAGTGTAAGAAATCCATGCCTGCAGGGGAGTTTGGGTCTATATGTGTGTATTTATGTAAAGCCTCAGAGAGGCGCGTTAGGAACTTGCTGGGATTATCAGTGGATCTTTGTGTCATTTCTCTAACCTTGTCATAATTGACCGACTTGTGAGTTGCCCTTTGGATGCTGTGAAGTAGGTGTGTGATCATATTATCCCAGAGATCCCAGTCCCCGTGGCTGGCCTGGTAGTCCCAATTTGGGTCCATGCGAGGAATGGCAATAGCTCCCACAGGCCACCTATTATTTTGAGCATGTACCTCATCCAGCTGTTGTTGGGCAGTTACCCAGACTTGTTCCCTGTCTTCAGGGGATGGTTATGTGTCTGGGTCGGTCTCAAAGGATCCCAGTCATTTTTCTTTTTTTTTTTCTTCTTCTTCTTTTTTTTTTTTTTAAAGATGACCGGTAAGGGTATCTCAACCCTTGGCTTGGTGTTGTCAACACCACACTCAGCCAGTGAGCAAACCGGCCATCCCTATATAGGATCCGAACCTGTGGACTTGGTGTTATCAGCACTGCACTCTACCGAGTGAGCCACAGGCTGGCCTCCCAGTCATTTTTCAATTTGGGAAAGTTCTGAAAGAGAAAAAGGGACATGAACTTGGACAATTCCCTCCATCCCAGCTACTTCACAGAGGGGGATATAAAGGAGCTGGAGCTGAGATGGGATTGTTATCTGACAAAGGGGGAGAAGGAAAGAGGGGTTGGGTGGCTGAGGGTGAAGAGAGGGAAAAGGTGGAGGGGCTGGTGAAGGATTTGGAGTGAATGGAGGTAGTCGAGGTGGCCTGTACAGGGAGCAGAGTAGTCTGACGGATTAAAAGATTGATCTGAGTCCAGAAGGGGAGGTCGGGCATGAGCTAGGAGAATTTGAGATGTAGGACAGTTTTGACAGAGAGAAGGATTGAACATAAGGAATCTCTCCAGCTTTGCTCTTTCAGTGATAAAAATTGTTTAAATCTCTAAGAGTATCTAAATCAAGAGTGCCATCTTGTGGCCACTGGGATCCATTGTAACAAGGCGTTGGAGTTTTAATATCTCCCTGGAGGCTGAGAGATTGTAGACAGCACGGAGGTGTAGAGCGCGGATTACAGTAGAAAACAAGACGTTTAGGCTTAATGTCAGCCTGGAGGCCAAGGGGTTAACTTGCCAGCAGACAGCCCAAGGATGTGGAGCGTGGAGGTTTGGATTGTGAAGATCCCATTTAGAGGGTGAGAAAGAAAATGGGCAGTCCTAGTAGAAGAAGAGTGCCAACAAAGAGCGTCATCATTGCTGTCCACCTTTTTTTAGAGAGAAAAGCCACCGACTGGCTAGAAGAGCATCCTCCAATAGTTGGGAGGCATGAGAGAGGTTCC
>NW_007735937.1:26482-30550 GCF_000696425.1 Galeopterus variegatus
GGGGGTGGGAGAGCTTATATGAACTGTAGGGCACCAAGGGCTGGCTGATACAATCAGGGTGCGGCATTATGCTAATGCAGAAGCTATGCTTCCAGGGTGGAGAATTGCACGCTTGTGGAAGCAAAAGGGTTTCTGTTTCTCAGAAATCACGAGGTTTCTAGTAAAAGGAAGTGGGGGAGGTTGGGGCCATTTTGTGCTTGGCCTTGCCTAAAATGGTGCCAGTTATGTTCAGAATCTATCAGAAGCTGCCCTTATTCCTTTTACAGATCAGAAAACTGAAGCTCACAGAGCCTAAGTAAGTTGCCCAAGGTAGCATAATTTGCACTGGGACCCAGGCATTCTGGCTTAAGAATCCATATTCTTACCCATTAGGTTGTACTCATTCCTGTGGACGCTTCAGTATGCCATTCCCTCTTCTGCCTCCATCCTCCTGCCCATGTTCTCATTTCTGACACTAGAGCACCTGTTCCCTCTTTACTTCCAGTGTGAGTGTGTAGGGAAACATCTAGCAGAGGCTTCGACTTTCTCCCACCAGACAGATTTGCAGGAGAGTTGCTGTTTTGGATAGTAATGGGCTATCTGGACACCATCATCTGTTTTGTAAGATTCTTTTGTAGCAGGAACTTCATTGTGGATTTGTTTGACTTTTGAATGCTGGTCAGATAATCCTAGTCATCCTTCACAATGTTTTATCATATGAGAAAATATGTTCATACTTCTGACAAGTGATTTACACATACACTTTGGGAATATAATCTGTTTTTAAGTTGATAACTACCTGTGTGTGCATTAAGTACCGAAGTTCCCAGTGTTCAGGAAATGTATTACACTCTTAAAAAAAAATTAACAGCTTTCTCTACAGAACAAAACTAAGCTTAGTGTGGCCTGGTATTAATCCCTGCTTGGAAGTGCTGGGAATCAAAATGCAAAATGTGGGAAAGCAGAGACAAATAAGTAAAACTGGAAAATATGCAAAGCCATTAGAGATGTACCGATGATTCAGAAGCAGGTAGTAATGAGAAATGCATCCAACCTCTGTGATTGTGGAAAAGTGCCACCAAAGCTTTGAGTTTTTGAAGTATTTCTCTGGGCCTTGAGCCTCCTTGTCAGTGGCAAAGTGGAGAGCCTTCCATAGTTAACTCTCAAAGCAAGAAATGCCCTAGAGTGAAAACAATATAAAAGTCTACTTTGTATTCATTTTCGTATCCCTTAAATTTAAAAGTGTCAGTAATTACAATAAAGCAGGATGAACAGTTTTTTCATATTAGCATTAAAGTCCCATCCCCACCCTCCCTTTTTTTTTTGTATTCATTTTCGTATCCCTTAAATTTAAAAGTGTCAGTAATTACAATACAGCAGGATGAACAGTTTTTTCATATTAGCATTAAAGTCCCATCCCCACCCTCCCTTTTTTTTTGGCTTGGTGAATTTGGGAGTATTGTTAACTTAAAAGATTTTTAAAAGGTTAGGTGAAGTAGCATTTATTTTGCACGGTTTGATGGATTGCCAGCAGCAGAGAAGACTTTACAACTCAAATGGTTTCAACACCCTTCTGATCTTCTTTTTGCATTTTTCCTTTCTCATTAATTTTTCTTTCAGAGCAGTCATCCTTTTACTGTATGTAGAAGAGATCCTTAAGTACTTAGGTGGTAATAAATTCCTCCTGCCTATTTTATATTGTCTTTCTGCTCTTAACAATCTTCATAGTATTTTGGGGTGGGGTTAAGGAGAAATTTTACTTAATTTCAGGATTTACTTTGTCTTTTACAGAGCTTGGTTATGTGGCACAACAGTAAGTAGGATTATAGTAAATTGTTTTAGAGACAGTGAATGCTATCTCATTGTGTTCCTTTTAATGCAAAGAATCTATGAAAGAACTTGCCATATCTCAAGAACAGTTCTTTTTAAAGAATAGTACTTGGATTGTTTTTCTGTTTTCTTGCTTTAATGGCTTTCTGAAGGAAAAAGAGTAAATTAAAGCTTTTTATCAGTGATTTGTTTTACAACAGATCTCTTTTACACTATCACCTCTAGTTATCAATGTTAAATATACCCTTTGTCACTAAATAATTGTGATGTTCACAATTACCAAGGCCTTTAAAGCTGCATTTTATGTTTTTGCTACTTTCTAATAGAAAACCTTTTGCCTCAAATATTTTATGAGTACTTTTATAATTTCAGATTATTGATATTAGTTTTGTTGTGTAAAGCTTAATTAGATTTCAGTACATGTTGAACATTCCTAATCAGAAAATCTGAAATCCAAAATGCTCCAATGAGAATTGCCTTTGAGCATTATGTCTGTACTGAAAAAGTTTCAGATTTTGGATAATTTCAGATTGTGAATTTTTAGATTAGGGATCCTCAACTAGTAAGTATAGTGCAAATATTCCAAAATCTGAAAAATTCCAAAATTGGAAACACTTCTTTTCCCAAGCATTTTGGATGAGGGATACTCAACCTGTATTGAGCTGCCATATTTAAACTCATTATACTGTGAAATGAAATCAGTAGAGAATGGACATTATCTACATTGCATGAGTGTCTACAACTAAAGGATATCTGTAGGCAATGAGGGCATTTAAAAAAATCATTATTATTATTTTTACATTCAAAGATGTTGCTGAGCAGTGGGAGGGGCAGTTGCCAGGGGGGTAGGGAAACGGAGGTCGGGGCGGGGCTGGCCCACAACCAGCTCCTTTGCTGGCCTGCTTGCGGAAGGCAGGGGTATGGCTTTGAGGCCTGAGGATTCCCCCCACAGGCTGGGGATCCTGGGGGGGTTTTCCTGTGGTGGCTTGGTTGGGTTGTTGCTGCACTGGATGAGAACGTCGGGGTGGGGCGGGGGAGCGGGGCTGTTTTCCAGTGAGGGCATTTTCTGTTGCTTGGGACTGTGTTCTTGTGGACTTAACAGTTGATGTTGTATCAAAAGGTGAAACTACCTTTCCCTAATTCAAAGATAGTGTTTACTGTGGGTTTATGAGAACCTGCTCCCAACCTCGAGTAATGGAACTACTGTTGGGGCTGCTCTGTCCTTCCTGGTTTCTGGTACTTGAAGCTCTTTTGGAAAAACGGGCAAAGTTCATCTTAAAATAAGCTATCAATTCAGTCAATTTAAGATTTCTGTTGTGGTAGAGCCTCTCCAGTGGGATCCAGTTGCTACTTAGTTCAACAGAGCTTCTCTGGTTTATGACGAGTTTGAAAAACTAGGTAGCCTAGTTTTTAGTTTGGGTTCACATTGGATACTACAGGAATGACGTTGAAGTTGAAAGCTGACAATTAGATTTTGAATAAAGTTTGCAAAGCACTAAATCAATAAAATGAGAGTCTGACATCAAGAAGGAATAATCAGTGTGGGAAAGAATTCCTGCAGATGTAAAGCATACCTGCTGAGTGGGAGAGTTAAATAGCAGACTGATGGTACGCAAAATCAAATAGTACATTAGAAGACATAAGGCCTGCTCAGCAACAGCAACAGGTATATAATAAGGTATATATATCTATAATGAAATTTCTTGATTTCAAAATAAAGAGAAAATCCTATAGTTATCTAATTAGAAAAAACATGTTACCTTCAAGTGGAAGAGAATCAGACAGATCCAAAAATTCTTTACCTGGCCAAACTATTATTATGTGTTTAAAGGAACAGTATTTGCAGACGTGCTATTCTAACTGTGAATTCTTTCAGAAAAAAATTAAGAAAATACTTGAGACAGTGGCAAAATCAAGGGTGAAAAACCCATACACTATCATAGGAAAGAACTAATGGGTTATACGCAATTAATGTAACTTAAGATGAATCTAAATGAATGTTAATAGGTGTGAAGCTAAGTGGATTCGTTGACACAAAAGATACTGTAGAACACAACCATTTTTTCTTAAATACTGGAGTTCCTTTTAAAAAATCAAACTTTTTTTTGTAGCTCTGAGTTTACAGCATCTCTGGTTAATTGAAAAACCTATTCTGGCAACACAACAGTTGGGCAGGGGATGAAAGGTGGTTGGGAAACTGGGGGCATTTATGATGTGAGAGAGGAAATGATACAAATATTATAAATTGTCAATTCCAGG
>NW_007735937.1:32340-33144 GCF_000696425.1 Galeopterus variegatus
TTTTTATACTTTCTCATTTTTATTTCCCATAGAGAGAATCCTAAATATAAAGGAGGTATATTTTTAAGTAGTGCTATTTTATAGAGCTCAATAGTTTAAACTGATTTTAATTTTGATATCCGAATGGATTATTATGAAAAATCCTTTTAGGAAACCAGAGACCAGAATATCATACAGACATCATATTAATTTCTTTGCTAAGAAAATTATAACTCAGTCTTATAGAATTTCTGTAATATCATATTCTCTGTAAATAATAAAGATAGTAAAAATAAATAAAACCATTACTTTTTTTTCTTTACTTGTTCTGAACAATAAATGGTTCTTGGCAAATACATACTAATTTAATTTCAGGAATGTTATTTTATAACTCATTTTAACCGAAGCTGTAGGAAGATTAATTATTTTATACCCAGATGTGTGATAACCAAAGTTTCTTGCTGCAGATACTTGGTATGTTTTTAGAATACCTGTGTTCAGATAAATCTTAGGAAACATATCCTTAAATATTTAAACCTAGGTATAGCACCCTCGCATAAGGGGTTTATGTGAGATATCTCAGGAAATCCTTTCATAGTGATGTATACAAGAGACTATATTTTTATGGGAGAAAAATGGGAGTTTTGTGAAGATATGAGTCATATTGTATCAATTTAGTTGTTTTCTTTTTTATTGGTAGTTACTCTGGCTGACACAGTTTGGTTTTTTAAGAATTGCCCTTCAAAAACCAAATCTTTTGCTCTTCGAAAAATAAGACCTAAAATATTTAAGAGCAATACATTGTTTTTTGTTTTTTTGAAGTAG
>NW_007735937.1:34522-36532 GCF_000696425.1 Galeopterus variegatus
GCCGCCGCGCTTCCCAAGCGGCGCACTATCCAGTGCGCCACCGGGCAGGCCCAGTCCCTGACTTTTTGAATACACTTTAAGAGGCTTTCCTTCAAGAAGATGTTTCTTTCTAAAACAGAAGGTGGGAGACAATAGGATGGAAAGCTAGAGATCAGGTGCGTTTAAAAAAATAATTTTATGTACACTACTTTTCCCCTCACAAATTTTTTTTAATCTACAAATGGCAACTTACAGATAGAGGGGTTATAAAATGCATGAAATTATTTTTAACTTTCTTCTCAACTAGGTGGCCGTTTCCCCTCTTGTTCCATGCAGTTGTATTACTTGAACAGTTAACAACTTGGAATGATAATAGGAAGAGAAGAACAGTGTTGGGCATGTAGTGTGTGTTCAATAGGTACAGTAGTCCCTGCTTACCTGTGGGGGATATGTTCCAAGACCCCCTGAAACCGTGGGTAGTACCAAATATTGTCTATATTATGCATGAATTTCTTTTTCTTTACAATTTCTTGGATAGGAGATTTGTTCTTATCATAGAGCTTAGCAAACTCAGAATATGATTTTTTTTTCTTTCCATATGAAGTTGAGAACTTCCACTTTTCCACTTAAAGGAAGCATTTTATGGCTTCTCTTTAGCATGTCTGAATTGCCAGCATCACTACTTTAGCACTTTTGGCAACAACCATCTGAAAATATCACTATATTTAGAGAGAGAGAGAGACTGCATATAACTTTTATTATAGTATATTGTTATAATTATTATATTTTATTATTATTGTTGTTTTGCTATTACTGTGCCTAATTTATAAATTAAACTTTGTCATAGGTATGCATGTATAGAAGAAAAAAATATATATATAGAGAGAGTGAGTTTTGTACTATCTGATGTTTCAAGCACCCATTGGGGGTCTTGGAATGTGTCCCCCGTGGATAAAGGGGGACTACTATAATTCAGTTTCTTCTTGTAGTCAAATTTTGCTAAAATCCATCCTGTACAATATGACCAGTTAATTTTCTAAACTGCAGATCTTTCCCTGCCATTCTCCTTAAATCCATTCAGAGTGGTTCCTTGTCATCCTTAAGGAACTTGTAATTAATCTTAAGCATCGAAGGCATGCAAAATTCTTCAGACTTTAGCTCTTGCTTGCCTTTCCAGCTTCATTTCCCAACAGACACTTTGTGAACATTATCTGTTCTAATTCTTACTACAACCTTCCAAAGGATGTATAGCCACAGCAGTGCAGGACTGTAGCAATAACCGTGCAAGCTGAGCCGCACAAAGTGATCTTAATAACCAGTGGGAAAAATTATAATGTTTCTAGGACCTTTAAAGTTTTTGTTAAAAAATTAAAAACTCTGCCAGTTATAAATGTGTAGAGAAATGAAAAAGTAGTAAAACTAGTATTGAGTTAGTACACTGTAATATAAAACATTAGAAACATTGAGAATTTAAAACTTAGAGTAGTTTGAACAGTGCCAGTGTTTTTCATCTTGCTGTGTAACATATGACATGGAGCGGGCAACTTTTCTATGCCTTTGTGAATTTCCATACTCCTTTCTAAGTTTGGTTCAGCTCCCAACATTTTTTCCTTTGTGCTTTCAGTGTTGTGAAATATCTTCTATAGTTCCTTTAATGTGAAGTTTTTTGCTGCCATTAATTCCTCTGTGACATCTCCATCTTTTTGCTCATTTACATTAAGTTGCCTTCACTAGGTCCCTGTGGCTGCATACCCAGTGTCTCTCAAATGGCAGTGATGTCAACATTCCTACAGTCAGTTATTTATTTCTTCTATAAACTCCATTTATGCTTGATTCAAATTTCACTTTCATTGTTACCAGTGTTTCACTGCTGTTCTTTAATTTTTCTTGGCCACTTCTCTCTTTGGATTATCCATTTTTGTTAAAATGTTGTAGTGGATTGAATTATGTCCCCCCAAAACTCCCTGAAGCTTGAATTGTGTCACTCAAGTTTATGTATTAGAAACTTAGCCCCCACTGTGACTGTTAACA
>NW_007735937.1:38333-38974 GCF_000696425.1 Galeopterus variegatus
ATTCAAGAGTCCTCACCATTAGAGTGAAGGAGGGACCAGCCTAGAAGAAATAAAAAATTCTTGAGAAGAAAAGGAACATCCAGGTAGTCAAGTGGAGAAAACTGAGCTAAATAGTTAAACTGGTTAGGATGGAAGATCAACAGCAGTGGTTAAGGCTGTTAAGTTACCTGACCTTCAGCTTCAGGGATTCAGGGATAGATTCAACATAGTTTATGTTCAGTTCATCTGGCCAGCTGGTAGTAGGAATCCACATTAAGAATTAAATCTGAGTGAGTCTGAGTCTAAGATACAGTCCAGCTTCTAAAATGTTGAGGTCCAGTAGCATCTAATTTTTCAGGGTACAGGAGAGCTATTATATGGAGATGGACTAAAACAATTAATACTCAGGCCTGGCAAGATGAAGGCTGAGGGGAAAAAAAAAAAAGATAAAAACAAAGCAAACAAACAGAAAACATTATTTAGTGCCTCTAAAATGGTAGGCCTTGTGCATAGCTTTTACTTATTAAAAATGTAATTCACATAAAATCCTGTTAGTAAGTGTTACAGTCCTTATTTTAGCAATAAGGAAACTGAGAGTAGAATAGTTAAGTAACTTTTCTGAGGTTACAGGGCTAGTAAGTGATAAAGTTGAGATTTGGAAA
>NW_007735937.1:39735-43282 GCF_000696425.1 Galeopterus variegatus
TGAGGGGAAAAAAAAAAAAAGATAAAAACAAAGCAAACAAACAGAAAACATTATTTAGTGCCTCTAAAATGGTAGGCCTTGTGCATAGCTTTTACTTATTAAAAATGTAATTCACATAAAATCCTGTTGGTAAGTGTTACAGTCCTTATTTTAGCAATAAGGAAACTGAGAGTAGGATAGTTAAGTAACTTTTCTGAGGTTACAGGGCTAGTAAGTGATAAAGTTGAGATTTGGAAAACAAACAAAAAACCAACCCAGACCCCTTTTCATATGTCACTTCTCTCTTACATAGAAGATACCAGAATAAAACATTATTAAAAGAAAGATAAAGATATTTGGGCAGTGTATCTCTCATTTTTGATCTTGCATTGCTTGTTGTTTGGACCTCAGAATGTACTTTTCTGTAGAAATAATGTTTGAAAATGTGATTTGGTACTCCATCTGAAGGTGGGCCAAAAGTAAAGAGCCCACCAAACTGAGAAGATACCTTAAGACCAAAAAATGAAGCAGGCGCCTCCATGCAGTGAGGCAAAGAATTTTATTAAAAGAGTAATTTACTTACAAGATGATGAATGGGGCGGGCAGCGACCCAGAAGCATAAGCAGAGTTACTCTGTGTAGTGTCTTTGTTGAGTCCCGGTTTATATAGGCAGTTCACACATAGCAGTGGAAAAAGCCATGAAGTAGTTATTAACTAAGCAATGAGCTAATGTTATTAATTCCAGTTGCCCTATGACAATGATTGCTATCTCCGGTGGTCTTATGATGCAGGTAGCCAAGCTGGTTTTTGCCTGGTAGTTAATCCTTAAATCCCTACTTTGAAGTTAGCAAGCTATATCTTCCTATTGTTTTAACTATCTTCCCCCTGGTTACTAGATAACTCTTGTGGGCAGGGTTCATACAAAGGACATACAGAGCAAGTGGTAAGTTCAAGATGGAGTAAATGATTTTCACGGTCTCACACCAGTTCATACTGCAGAAACTGATTTTTTAAAATTTTATTTTTGTTAATTTATCAATATTTAATATAGCTGATTTTTGTGTCCCTTCATCAATTCCTCCTTTTCCTCCCCCCATCAACATCATATCTGTTCATGTCTTAACAACATCAAGGAACTGTTGTGATTGTTGTGTAGAAGCCGATTTTATATGCATATTTATATATGTCTCTATATCTGTCTATGTATTTCCTTCTGTACTATTTAAAATGTATCTAATCACTATATAAAATATTGCATTTCAAGTCGCAACATGGGAATACTGCAAACTCTGCTCCTCACCTTGAGGATGGCACAATTGATAACTAGGAGGACCAGCGAATTGATAAATATTTACATCTCTATAGGAATGGTATCTGTCTTAATCTCTACATGTTCATAAGGGGAGTCATTTTAGTGAATCACTTCTCAGTTATTCTAAATCTAGGTTCAGTTTCTCTGTCCAACGTATGGTCTTAATAAATTGCTTTTGTGCATTGGGACTATGTCTTAAGCAGTAATTAAAGTAATTTTGATAGCAAGTAACAGAAACACACTCTACCCAATTAAAAAAAAACACAGATTCTAAGGCTGTGGAGGTATTTCACATTCCAAATTGCCATGTCTCCCAAGGGACCAGGGACTGGAACTCTCCTAGATACTTCAGAGCTTCTTTCTCATCTACCTCATCTTTGTCTCTACCTTTTGCCTCTCTGGCCTAGAGGTCACTTGAAGCAAGATTTTCCTTGTCGCCTTCATTCCTCTCTCTCTGATGGCTGACTTTCTCCAGACCTCTGAGAACATGGTCTTATGTAATAACTGTCTCCCGACTCATGATTTTATATCCCCTCAGTTTCAGCAACCGCAGATTCTAACAAGAATCTCTGAGACCTGATTCCAGAATCCTGAAAGACAAAATGACTTTGGCCCAGCTGGAGTTAGGTATTCAGCACTAGTTAGGTAGCCATGGCTACTTAGTATCTATCACTGGTACTGTTACAGCATGTTACAGCCATGTTACAGTGAACTCTCAAGGAGAGGCAGGACACTGAGACTTGCAGCAGGAAGTAGAGTATTGATGCTGGCAACAGCTCAGCAGACTTGTGTAACAAAGGCTGAGCCCCAAACGTAGTGGGGCTGTCTCTTTTATATTGCTACACCTCTGGTTTTTATAGTGGGGGAAAGGGTGATCTTATATGGTTATAACTTCCGTTTAGGCAGGAAAGTCAAATGTGTCAGCCATTGCAGCAGAGCAGGGCACAGCTGGGCATATATGATAGCAGGGAAGGGCACAGTCAGCAGAGCATTCAGGAGAACATGGGTGCCTCAGTACAATTGTTTGTGGCCCAGGGGGCCGAATCCTGTGGCTATGGATTGAATTGTGTCCCCCCAAAGTTTAATGTATTAGAAACTTAATCCCCACTGTTAACAGGGTGGGAAATCCTATTATGATAATTGAAAGATGGGGCCTTGAGGAGATGGTTAGATTGTGAGAACCATGCCTTAGTGAGTGGACTAATCTATTGATAGTTTAATGGCGGTCATGGGTGTGGTTCTGATGGCTTCAAAAGGAGAGTGTGTGTGAGAAGCTCTCTGTCTCTGCTTCTGCAATTTCACCATGTGATGCCCTGCATCACTGAAGTCACCACCAAAGAAGGACCTCACCAGATATGTTCATTGGACTCTGGACTTCCTAGCCTCTGAAACTGTAAGCAATAAATATGATTTCTTTAAAGATTATCCAGTTTCAGGTATTTTGTCATAAGCAACAGAAATGGACTAATACAGAAGACAAGTTGTGGGATAACAGAAGAGTAAGCATCATCTAAGGACTTTTTATCTCCTCTTCTGGAAAAGGGATTAACACATTTTTGCATTTTCAGTTGTATGCAGGATAGTTGTATCATATTAGGCAGAACTATTACATTATTGTCCCATTTGAACATTCAGTATGGTTTAAGGAGATAAGTATGGACACCAAATGGACAAGGGTAGACTTGTGATGGTTAATTCTAGGTGTCAACTTGATTAGATTAAGGAATACCAAGACACCTGGTTAGGTTGTCTTTTTAGGGGTGTCCATGAGGGTATTTCCAGAAGAGATTAGCATGTGGGACTGAGTGGACCTGGTGAGAAAGATCCCACCTCAGTATAGGCAGGCACTATCCAATCTGCTGGGAGCACAGAGAGAACAAAAATGGAGAAAAAAGGCAAATTGCTTGCTCTCTCCCCCGGTGCTGCTCTAATGTCTGTGGATGTCAGAATTCAAGACACTTCAGCTTTTGGGTTCCAGGACTTAAATGAATGGCACCATCCACTTCCCTGGTTCTGAGCACGTTTGACTTAGACTGAGCCACGCTACTGGCATCCAGTACTTAGAACAAATTTACCATTTGCTTTCCTAGTCAGAGTTGGGCTGAGCCATGCTACTGGCATTCAGTTTGTATACGGCTTTTGTGGGACTCCTTAGCCTTCACAATAACGTGAGCCAATTTCCCTAATAAATCCCTCTCATATATTTATATACATATCCTACTGGTCTGCCTCTCTGGAGAACCCTGACTAATACAC
>NW_007735937.1:44104-56597 GCF_000696425.1 Galeopterus variegatus
ACTGTAATCTATTTTCAGTCTAGTCAGAGAAACAGCATGGCCCAGTGGACTTAAGGGGATGATGGGGAATTTGGAGCTCTGAGATGTAATCTACTTCACAACTGACTACCTTTGTGACCGTAAGAAAGGGCATTAACCTATATCTACTTCTTCATATGTAAAATGGGATCTATCTGATAGAAATAGAGGTATATTCAGATTTGAGCAAACTAAATAATAAGATTGTATACAAATCAGGAGTTTTTGTTTTTTTTTAATATCAGAAGCCTGTGGTTTATGAAAAGATTCTCCCTAGAATTCCTTTAAGACCTATCCTCTTCTCAAATGTTTAAATGTGACCAACAAAAATTAAATTTATACATACCATTAAACAAAATACACCCACTGGATAGAGTGAGAAAAAAATGACTGTCTCATAGAATTAGAACTCAGTGAATTTATGTGAAATACTTAAACAGAGTTTTGCAGGCTGCAGTAAACAAAAAATATCTCCATAGCTTAGATTTTGGGGGGAACTTTTCCCAGTGTAAGAATGACATTATTGCCAATTTTGTCATATTTTGGCTATGATATTGACATTGGTATCATCATACCAGCCTTAGTGTTATGACTCTGGTGCTGAGCCGACATGCACACTGGCACCATGTCATCTTGCCCCAGTCAGGAACAACTGTAAGCAGTTTCAGTTTATCTACTGCTACTAGAATTTTGTTGTAGCAGTGTTGATTTATGCTATGGCAATAGTATGCCTGTTAGTGAATTAATTCTCCAAAGGGCAAAGTATCCTAAGAGCTAACATGCAAACAAGCTCAAAGGATTAAAGTATTGGGAATAAATAGTAGTTTATCATATATTTGTATTGAGTTCATGTAACAATCTTAGTTATTTTAAAGTATATTACTATAGGGAAGAAATAGATTTTGCCACATTTCACATAGAAAAACTCTTGAAGCACAGAGTAGAGATAGTACCTCAATTTTAGTAAGAGCCCAGGTTTGTTGTCTTCCCAGCGTAGAGTGTACTCTGTACTGTCATGGGAGACGGTTGGCTGGTTGGGTTGTGAAACGGACTGATACCTACATTTGAGTGCTTTTGGAGTCAGTTTCCCCCACAAATATGGTAACATTGGCTTATACCCACAAATAAAAATTTTTTTGCTATCTGAAAGAGACTCTCCCAAACCACTTTGGGAAATTGCTAAGATGAATACTGCTGTGCCACCTTTAATGGAAAGAATTTTATGGCTGAGCCTCATCATTGTACAGATTCATAGCATGTTATTACTAACTCGTAAGTATTAATTTACAGAAAAGTGACTAGAATCTTTAACCCTCGGGCGGGAGCGCCTCCGCGCTTCCCAAGCGGCGCACTATCCAGTGCACCACCGGGGCCGGCCCAGGATTCTTCTTGATTGCAAAAATATCCCCAGAGATTTCAGTCAACATAACTCATTCTGACCAGTTGATTCCAAGTGTGACAGAATAGTATTCAGCAAGTCCAAGTGAAACCAGGTGGAGGCCAGAGAATATGCCTGGCTTTACCTACATTATCTGGTTAACTGTTTCAATCCTCGATTTTATCTGGCTTCAAATGAATGTTAAACCAGATTGCTGTAATCTACAAATGTTTTTCTACTTCAAAAGGTATATGCTAATCGATGTTTGGTTTAGTTATTTCATCACTTGGGAGGAGGGGTAGGTTGAATTTAGATGCCTATTTTTATTTCTTTGAGAAAGGTAATGCACATTCTGAGATTATTGTATTCAGTTAGTAAACTCCTCTCCATCTCCTCCTTTTGTCTCTCCTTTGCATATTTCCTCTCCCATCCTTTGCATTTATATGAAATAGAAACAGTTTTCCAGAACAATGACTAAGTGTATTGCAACATTAAAGACTGCTTGGCCAAGAAACTATTAATCTTTGTATGGTAGGCTTTAGGGATCCACATCAAATACAAGCATGTTAGAAATCTTTTTCTAATTCTAGCTCAACTGATTCAGAAAAATTTTAAGAGCAATTGTCAGTGCTTAGCAGAAAAAAGATACTATTGTAAATTTGAGTAACTCTCATCTTTAATATTGCTCTTATAAATCATAAGTGTGATAACCTTACAGATTACATGCATGCCACAGTTGACTTCAAAAGTTTGTGTTTTAGACATAATTTTACATTACATTTTTTGTAAATATAATGATTTGTTAATAGGTTTAGCTGTTGTTAAATAATCAGATTACCTATAACTTCTGTAATGCATTAAGAAGGAAGTGTTAAGTATTTTTATCCCACATATCTGATGATTTAAAGTAGTGTTCCATTTGAGCTATCAGTAGAAGGACGTTCAATAATGGAATAACAGAAGAGTGGGAAAAACTATAGATATGGGTCCATTTTATAACCTATTGCTAGTAATTTTGGCCTATTTTGTAATAGTTGCTTTTCCTTTCTCTTTGAAGACTTAGAAAGTGTGCATGCTGTGCTACTCACTCAATTGGTCAAAGAGCCAGAATGATGGAGAGAAGATTAGGAAACCATGATTTCAAAGTCATTTAATGGAGATGAATATGTCAATATGATTTTTCTTTCATCAGGAACCTGTAAGGGAATTTCTACTTTGTTCCTCTTCATTTTGGTGTATGAGGTGGAATTTTTATTCAGGTCCTCTCTTTGTTAATTTGTCCTAGCTATGCCACCTTGCGCTTACCCTGAGGAAGTTTTCTTAGACACGAGTGCCAGCCACTTCTCTTGGAGAAGATGGAGCCATAACTACAGCTACCATCTATTGAGAATCACAAGTGTCTCTTTTAATCCTCACAACTCCATAAATATTGCCTCCATTTTGTAGATGGGGGCATCTCTGGCTCAAAGATGTTAAGTACCTAACTCAAGTTCATTTTGTCAGTTAAGTGACCAGGCTAGGATTCCACTCCAAGTCAATTTCACACAGCAAAGGTGGTCCTAACCAGTTCTCTAGATCGCATCCCATGAGGTGTGAGTTGGTGCGATCACCAATCCAGGCCCTTCTACTTTTGCAGTTTTGAGTTGCAGTACCTGCTGGGCAGTGGCACAGCTAGCAGAGTAGATCAAAATTGTGTGGAAAATAAAGCTCACCCTGTTTGCTTCCTTGCTGACCCCCAGAAAACTCAGACACAGATTGGAATTGGCCAATTTTATAAGAATGTTTATTTTATGTTCTCTTGTCTCACAGGTGATTTTTCTGGAGGAAAGATGATGAGATAAAATTCTAGTTTTTGGAGACTTCCTAATTGTCAAATCTCCATATGGATCCCATTAGTAAAATATGAAGTTATATCCCAAAGAGTCAAGTACCAAATTATATAATTTGTATTCTGATCAGCTAACTGCAATTTATTCAATTTCAAATGAATTAAAGATTTCTAACTTACTCAGTTATTCTTATGATTCTTAATCCTTTTACAAAAGTCTATATTATTATTGAAATAAATCTTTTCTTTGTCTCACTACTTATGTTATGGAGGATAGTGATGAGGAGAAAGCAAAATATTATTAAGCATAAAAACAGATTACATTAGAGATTTATTCCAATGTGATCTCCACACCCACATATTTTGATACCTGACTTATTAAGGAGGCTGCCTTTTAAAGAGGAACTAAAGGCTTACTAATTTCTATGTTCTTTTACATGTACCTTCCAACCCTAAATCCCTTTTGCCTGTCCTCTAAGGGGCAGGGGCACTCTGGCTTGTTCTCTGCTTGTTCTGCTTTGCCTATATTCACTCTCTGGGGCCCTCTTGCTTTCTCATGGGTTTGTGATGATTACTCCCTAACTTATGTTTCTAGCCTGATCCTCTCCCCAGTAATCACTTGTTAATCACAAGATTGTATAAAGGAACCAACAAAAGTTTTTCTCTCCATTAAAAATATTTTTAAAAAGCAGGACTGTTGCCCCCGAATAAATGTTAGCTTTGAAAATTAGGTCTAGGGGCCGGCCCGGTGGTGCACTGCTACAGTGCGCCGCTTGGGAGTGCGGCAGCGCTCCTGCCGAGGGTTCGGATCCCACCAGCCGCTCACTGGCTGAGCGAGGTGCGGGCGCAACACTGAGGATTGCGATCCGTTGCCGGTCACGAAAAAAGACAAAAAAAAAGGAAAAAAAAAAAAGAAGAAAATTAGGTCTAAATTATGTTTGAAGTTATAAATGAGCTTAGAATCAGGTGGCTTGCATGATAAGGCATTTTAAAGAGTGTAGGTCCATAATTGTTCAAAATAACTGTCATTTTATTTTCAATATAATATAGTTCTTAATTGTAAAACTAATGAGCACCGAGGACAATTTTAAGATTCACTCATGTAAAGTGATTTGAAGAATTGAAGTAACATGACATTTGATGGATTTAGTGGAAGTTTAAATCCAGTCTGCATTTTAGTAGTGTTTTATGGATGACTTTAGAAAACTTTCCAGATAGGATTTCTTGGTAAATTAAAGGATTTAGGAGAATGATTATAAAATAATTGATTAAAAAGTGTTCAATATTGGTTTTCATTGACCTTAAGCTGGTATGGATTCAATTTAAAACCTAATTCAATACATTTTAGATTTTATATTTCCCTGAACCTCTGTTGGTGTATTAATTTTGTCATGCTTGTCATTCTAATGTAATGATTTAATGTTTGCAAACCTGAATAAATTTGTATGCAAGGGGTTCCGCTTTGTTTTTAATCAATGAAGATTGAAATTTGGCAACCAAGATGATAAAAAATGAAAAAACTTAAATAGAAAATAATGTTTATACTTTTGTAAGTAATTTTATTAATGTTCTTGGCTATGAACCACGTAATATTTTTCTCTTCTTTTTATTGTGTAATATTTTGAAAGCAACTGAACCTTTAAAAGAAGTAATTATTACTAAATCATGAAGAACATTTAAATTAGAATACAATCTTCTTCATCACTCTCTTTCCCTTTTTCCTGAAACCATGGTGTAGAGTTGTAAACAAGAGCCAGAAGAATGCTAGACTGCTTTTTAAAAACTTATCTACCCTGGGCTGGCCCGTGGCTCACTCGGGAGAGTGCGGTGCTGATAACACCAAGGCCCCAGGTTCGAATCCCTGTATAGGGATGGCCAGTTAGCTCACTGGTGAGCGTGGTGCTGACAACACCAAGTCAAGGGTTAAGACCCCCTTACTGGTCATCTTTTAAAAAACAAACAAACAAACAAACAAACTTATCTACCCTCCACAGGAACTTGCATGGACAATATAATGTTCTGTAATGAAAGTATATCTTTATCTCTTTATTTATTTATTATTTTATTGAGAAAAAAATGTAGAACTTAGAATGTCTAATGGATTAGTCACTACGAAAAATTTCTGTGTTATATATTTAAGGGGCAGGAGTTCTTTCTCAATCAGTCCAGGAGAGTCTGGTCCTAACATAGCTTTTCTTTCCATATGATTTCATGACACTAAAAGAAGATTAATACAGCCCTTAAAAATCAATATGGGACATTTTATTATAGTCCTTCACCTTTATTGTTCAGTGCCTTTCAAGGGTGAGAAGAGATATTCCATGGCAAAAAATATGTCTGAAAACCTGACTGAATGATAAGTAATAAACGATTTTTTATGTTATTTTATTTTAAAGTTTTCTAAGATTGTTTATAACACCAAGCTCAAGGGTTCAGATCCCCATACCAGTCAGCTGCAAATAAATACATAAATAGAATAAAAAATCGTCTTTTAACATTATTATTGCCCTGATTTGAGGGGTAAATTTTGGGGTAGAATGAAAGATGAATGTGTTTATTTCCAAGGCTGAAATTTGACTTTATATACAGAATGTTTTAGCATAATATCACATGTTTTATAGTATATGGAAAGTGAAACTTTTTAAAAAAATATGAAAATTTACAAAACCCGTAATCCCCTATTAGCAGTCAAAATTAGGTATGATTAAGGAGAACAAAAAGTTATTCAAATAGCTTAGTAGAAACTTTGGCTTAATGGAAGTTCCATCTTTTGTAGAACTGGAACTTATTAATGAAGAAATTACATAGTTGATGTCTCTGAAAGTGATAACGTGATGATGATAAGAATACTGCCTTGCATGTCTGTACAAAACTTGACAGTTTCTTTCGCTTAATGGAAGTTCCATCTTTTGTAGAACTGGAACTTATTAATGAAGAAATTACATAGTTGATGTCTCTGAAAGAGATAACGTGATGATGATAAGAATACTGCCTTGCATGTCTGTACAAAACTTGACAGTTTCTTTCACGTTCTCTCATTTGATTCTGTCAGTCCTGAGACATTGTTAGGGCAAGCGGAATTATTCTACATTTTGCGGATGAAGAAATAGCCGTGGAATAATCAAGGCCACATTGTTAATACTTGCAACTATCTTTTACCCCAGATCTTTTAAACCAAGTCTCCCCCCACACCCCCCCAGTGGGTTGGGGGCTTTTAATGTGCTACATTGTATGGTCTTTTGATTCTTTTGATTTTATGCATCATAGTTAACACTAAACTAAGAGTTTGTTATTAAGATCTATATTATTTCATATTCCCAGTGAATATGACTTCTGCATAAAAACTTTTACTTAAGGTTATCATTTTATAGTATGGTATCTGTCTTCCAGGTAAATTTATCATCTTCATGTAAAGACAAAGAAAATAAAGTGTGCCATGCAGTCAAAATAATTTCTCTTTAACCATAGCATAGTCTAGATTCTAAGATTTATATATGAGAAGGGCCTCATAAATGTTCGTGTTTTCTGTTGCTATTTCCTTGTTATTTGTGCTGTCAGTACAATGTGGACAGCTGTAGAGACAATGTTAGTCTCATGAAATTTCTGTTGTGAAGGCCTTTAGTCTATGTGTTGGTGCCTCAGATGGCATGAGAGAGAGGTAGTTAGTGTAGTTGCTAAGAGTCTGGACTCTGGAGCAGACTGTGTCTTGGTTTCAGTCCTGGCCTGTCACTTGGTTGGTGTGTGACCTCTCATCTTCATTGCCAACACTCACGTTTGGTTCCTTCCCTCCTCTTTTCAAGTCTTAATCTTTCTCTCCTTGGAATCTTCTCTCACTTCCAGCAACTAACACAGCTCTATCCTGAAACCTTTACTTTTTACTAATTCCTCCACTGGCAGCAATCCTGTTTACTTCTTTTTATTAACTATCAAGCATCTTAAATGTGTAGTTCATGGCATTTTTCAGTTGAGCCTCAACTGTTTAGATACAATATAGTTAACCAATTTTTAAAAGAGAGATACCCTTATATTTCCCTCGAGTGAACATTCCATCCAAAATGTGTGCCACTTTACTGGCCTGAAAACTGATAAAGCCATTGTTTCCGAAGGCATGATTGTATGTGGGGAGCATGCAAGCTCCTGATCCAGCTGTTCCACTAGAGACTGCTATTGCGCTCCTTACACAGCTCTGGAGAACTAGTCAAGAATAACATTAGATTGTTTTGGGGTGTGGTCAACCTTTCCTAAGACTTTGACTCAATGGACAGCAATGTGCCAAGATGCATAAGCTAAATCCAAAATGCCACATAATATGCACACTGAGTCTATATGGGAATGCCACTTTGACTCAGTGTTGCAGGAATGTCCTGTGATGGCTTAGTAAATACCAGTGGGGTTAAAAACAAAAAACCCAATATGTTTCTCATTTTTTAATTTGTTTTTTAATGATATACTTTTGGATAGTTTGCTTTATTGAACAGAGAAAGCATTTTCATTCATACATGATTCAGTTTTATTATCATGATCTCAAGCCACTGACTTTTTGAGAGGAAGGTAGTTATAATGGCCATCACAGCTTTAACTACAAACATGAAGACCTCTTTCCTTACCAGAGGGCTCTTGTGCTATCCCCGGATGCTTCTGAAGTGGATCAGAATGAGACGATAATTAGGTTAACTTCCAAACTACTCTGTAGTGGACTTTTTATTTTTTGAAGTTACAGCTCTATTGAGGTATAATTGACATACAATAAATTGAAAATACTGAAAGTATACAATTTGACATTTTGACATGTATACAGAAGTACCCCTTTATCCATGGTTTCACTTTCCATGGTTTCAGTTACCCGTTGTCAATTGTGGTCTAAAAATATCAAAAGGAAAATTCCAGAAAGAAGCATTTCATAAGTTTTCAATTGCACACTGCTGTGAGTAGTGTGATAAAATCATCCCCTTGTCCAGAGTATCCATGGTGTATAGGCTACCGCCACCGTTGGTTGCTTAGTAGCCTTCTGGGTTATCAGATCTGTTGTGGTATTGCAGTGCTTGTGTTCAAGGAATCTTTCTTTTACTTAAAAATGGTCCAAAGCACAAGAGTAGTGATGCTGGCAATTTGGTTATGCCAAAGAGAAGCCATAAAGCACTTTTTTCTTTTTTAAGTGAAAAGGTGAAAGTTGTCGACTTTATAAGGAAAGAAAAAAAAAATCATAGGCTGTGGTTGCTAAGATCTGTGGTAAGAATGAATCTTCTATTCGTGAAATAGTGAGGAAGGAAAAAGAAATTCATGCTAGTTTTGCTGTCACACCTCAAACTGCAGAAGTTATAGCCACAGTGTATGATAAGTACTTAGCTGAGATGAAAAAGGCATTAAATTTGTAGGTGGAAGACATGAACAAAAAACATTCCAGTTGATGGCAATGTGTTGCACCAGAACACACTGAGCCTATATGCAGACTTCAGCTAGGGATCCCTTGAAATGAATAACACCAAGTCATTAACTGAAAGTAAAGGTTGGTTACACAGATTCAGGAATACAGAAGATCAGTAGTAGCCTAACGCTGTGTCACATTGGCTACATCATTCACCTCACTTCATCTTATCACATAGGCTTTGTGTCACCTCATATCATCCCAAGAAGTGTGAGTATGGTACATATGATATTTTGAGAGAGACCACATTCATATAACTTTTATTGAAGTATATTGTTATAATTGTTCTTTTTTATTATTGCTGTTAACCTCTTACTGTGCCTAAGTTATAAATTAAACTTTTTCATAGGTATGTATAGGAAAAAAATGTATACATAGGGTTTGGTATTATTGGTGGTTTTAGGCATTCACTGGGCATCTTGGAGCATATCCCTTGTAGATAAGGGGGTGCTAACTATATACATTATGAAATCATTGCCTGAGTAAAGATAGTAAAAATATTTATTTCTTTCCCCCATTATTTCACAGAGTGAAGTTGTAATCCCTCCATCACATTTCTTGCAAGGTTGATATCCAATCTGAAAAATCTTTGTGTCCCTATTATCAAACAATCACTGATCTGCTTTTGTGTCACTATGGATTGGTTTGCATTTCCTAGTGTTTTACATAAAATGGAGATATGCAGCATGTCTTTTTTTATTTGTCCTCATTATTTTGAGATTCCTCTGTTTTTGCAATGCAGTGATTCATTCCTTTTTAGTGCTGAGTAAGTATTCTATTGTATGGACAGACCACAATTTGTCTATCCACCCTTCTGTTTATGGACATTTGGATTACTTCCAGTTTTGGGCTAGTACAAATAAAGCTGGTATGGATGTTCCTATGTACGTCTATGGACATTTATTTATTTTTCTCTTGGATAAAATATAGGAATGGAATGGGGTGGTCATATGGTAGGTATGCTTTGTAATAAACTGTTTCTGGCATGTATTTACCATGTTTTAAGATAATTCTAGTTTGTCCACACTCATGTCAACACTTGATAATGGTCGTCATTTTAATTTTAACAGTTCTAATAAGTGTGTAGAGGTATCTCATTTGCTTTTAATTTGTACTTCTGTAATGACTTATGATATTGAGCTTCTTTTCGTGTGTTTGTCATCCATGTATGTTCTGTGGTGAGGTGTTGTTTAAATCTTTTGTCCAGTTCTAATAAGTGTGTAGAGGTATCTCATTTGCTTTTAATTTGTACTTCTGTAATGACTTATGATATTGAGCATCTTTTCGTGTGTTTGTCATCCATGTATGTTCTGTGGTGAGGTGTTGTTTAAATCTTTTGTCCATTTTTAAATTGAATTGTTTTCTTTGTTGAGTTTTGAAAGTTCATTATTTTGAAAACAAGTTTGTCAGGTATATGCTTTGCAAAGATGTTCTCCCAGTGTGTGACTTGTCCTTTCAAGCTCTAGACAGTGTCTTTTGAAGATGAGAAGTTTTTAATTTTCGTGAAAATTCAGTTTTCCAGCTTGTTCTTTTATGGATTGTTCTTTTGGTATCATACCTAAGAAATCTTTAACGTAATGTCACAAATATTTCTCCTAAGCTTTTTTTCTGCAAGTTTTATAGTGTTTTACATTTAGGCCTGTGATTCATTGTGAATTAAATTTTGTATACAGTGTGAGGTGTGGATCCAAGATCTTTTCCTTTTTTTTTTCTCAATGTATATGTTGATATGTAATTGTTCTGGCACCATTTCCTGAAATGGCTCTCCTTTCTCCACTAAAGAAGTGTTGATTATAGTTAATGAAGCCAAGGTTTGACTGCCATATGTGTGAGATAGCTGGATCATTTATCACCACCATAACTGATGCCCACAATCCTGTTTGATCAATTAAACAAACACCACAAATGGAAAGATGACTGGGTAATTGCAAATTAACCACCAATTCTTGAAAGACAATTCAGGACATATTTGTCATTAAGAGGGGGCCCATACTGTCCTCCTCTTAAAACCTACCTTTTTCTTAAGTGGAGAATATACCTTTTTTGAACCAGGGTAGTGTTGTAGTTGAGGGCCTGAAGCCAACCTGCCTGGGTTCCAGTTACCACTTTGCCACTTGCTAGCTTTGCACATTTGGAGATTCATTTAACTTCTGTAAGCCTATTTTCTTTAAGGATATGGAAAATTACAATAGTAACATGGAGAGATTAAAACTGAGTACAGGTACTTGGAAATGTTTAGTGCACTTGGTACATTTTGTTTTTCACTAAATATTGTTTTCTCCACTTTTATCTTTCATGTGTTCTCATTGCCACTCACTACCTGTGAAAATGTGAACTGTGTTTTCAGTGAACTGCTTTTCTTTACTTTCTGTAAATTATTTGCTCTGCTCACCCTGTTTCACCTCTCTCATTTTTCTCTTTACTTTTTTGATCTTGTCTTTTCACCCCAGTCAGGCTTCTCTTTTATTTCAAAACTAATTTCTTACAATAAGTCTGCCCTGACACAACACAAATGACTTACAGATTAGATGAAGGTTGGGAAGCATGTTTACTTACAAAGCAACACAAACAATCTACCCATATCCAATCTATAAAAAATAAAAATCCGAATGCTTTTTTCTACTCCACAGCAAAGAGAACAGTTTCAGGGTTCATATCCTTAACATATATTTCAGAGAATTCAAAATATTTTATGTCCTGTATAGGAATGCTGAGAGTATTTAATAAGTATTGACAAAAAAAATTAACCTTGTGGTAGATAGTATTCTGCTAATTAATGATTTTATTTAGCTACAGAATCAACTGTCAGTATGAGAGGTAACAGTACTTATTTCTGACAATTTTAGAATAGGACTAAGACAAAAATACTCAACAGAGATAATGGTAGCTTGAGAACCGTTTGTGTCAAATGTATTAAAATTTGAAATAGTTAAAGGCTAGAATCCAAATTCGAGAGTAATTAACCAAAATAGTTGACAGATGTCAGCCATGCTAATAAAATTTGTATACCCTGAATATTTTCCAGCTTGTAATTAACTGCACAGATGATGTGGTCTGATTTTGTCACTAACTGCTTATTAATGAAGGAGATGATGACTAGTTACAAAATCCATAGTGCTAGCTGAATACCAAGTTTAAATATTTCTCATACAGCTGGCATAAGTAGGAGCCACACAAGCCTTAATACTGGTTTGATTTGTGCTTATTCTCTTCATCTGTAATTGCCATGGGGAAACTGAATTTGTTAAATTCAGCTCTGAGTGACCTTGAAGATAGTAAATCTATTTTTATTTGGTGGCCAGCAAGCATAATGGCTTTTATTTTTAGATTCTTTGTTATAAATTTATTGTCATCAGGCTAGTGATATCACCAATGGAAGTTTCATAATAATGTGCAAACGGATAATTTAAAGTTCAATTAAAGCTAAGCAGAACATGATCTGCCAATATGACTTGAAGAGTTGAATGCAGAATATCGTTAGCAGAAATGGTTTAATAACAAAAGAGCATTACTCATTGTCATCGTATAATGTGGCACTTACTTTAATATAAAAGAGGAAAAAATACTGTTCAGATGGCTGAACTTCTAAGCATAAATAAGAGGTTGTATCAGGCGTTTCTGACTTCAGATATGTACTCACTAGTGATAATGAGCCGTTGTCGGGCCTTAAAAATTAAAGCCACCTTAAGTGACATTACAAGCGGCGCCATTATGGGCCCACAAGGGCGTATTAATGTGGCAGCCTAAGACGGCGCCGGGAGGAAGTAGGGTGGGGGTGTCTGTGGGAACCTTGCCTTAGCCCTTATTGGCCAAATATGCGCTTCCGTGCTCGAGGTTGTAATAG
>NW_007735937.1:57151-63237 GCF_000696425.1 Galeopterus variegatus
TAAAAAACCTCCCCTCTCTATCTGCCTATAAAAGCAAGTGCTTGTGTGATAATAAATGGAACTGCCTCAACAGAACCCCCACTGCGTCTGTGTTAACCGGGCTGGTTTGGGGCCAGCGGTGTGTTCACCTCTCTTCACGGCTCTCTTCCACCGTCTCCTTCCAAAGGGGACAGGAGGGAAAGAGTAATCCGGGCCGTTTGCTCGCCCACCAGAAGGGACGAGGGGAACGAGGCTAGGGCTGTTTGGGTCGGCCGGCGGCGGACCCGACAAGCCGTCACCCATGGTTCTGTTCATTTATTCTATCAGCCAGTACTTACCAAGAGCTTACTATATGCTAGGCACTAAACTGAGTGCTGGGGATATAGTGATAAGCCATATCGCTCAGCATCTCTAAGCAGCTTACACTCTACAGGAAGGTGGACAATTGAACAGTCACACCAACAATTGTAATTGTGGTTGGCATTCTGAAGGGTAGGAACATTTTATTATCATTGTTGCTGGAGGTCAAGAAAGTTTTCCTTGAAGATATTTAAATTGAGATCTGAAGTTGACCAGGTGAAAAGGGAGATGAGTGTGAAGGCAGAGGGAATGGCTACTGCAGAGCCTTTGTAGTGGGAGAGAACTTGGTGGGTTTGGGCACTTAGAATAGCCAGTGAGACTGGAGCAGAGGGTGTGAGGTGTTAGATGGTTCTGGAGGGTTAAGTAAGAAAAGCATGCAGGTCAATGCAGGAAGCCAATTTCAGGAGATGTGTCTATTCTAAGAGCAAATGGAAACCATTGGAAGGGGTTAAGGAAAGGCGGTAACATGTTCAAATTTCAGTTTTGATAAAAATCTCTGTGGCTGCCATTGGAAAATATACTAAGTGAGCCAAGCTAGATGTGAGCTAGAATGTTAGGAAGCAATTGTAGTTGTCTTGGCAGTAATCATGGAAGCCTGACAAGAAACAAAAGGATTCAAGAGATACCATTGTGCAGCCTTCCCACCTGTGCCATCTCTCTTTCTTATAGACTGCTGTTGTGCTTTTCTCTCTTTAAAAAACCTTTATCCTGCATTGCTATTATTTTTGCTTTTTACCCTGGAAAGGACAGGTTTAGTTCTGTCCTCATTTATAAGATAGAGATGGTTGCTACCTCCTGAGTCCCTGTCCCCACCTTTTTGCTTGCTTTCTTGGGTGGTCTCCCTAGTAGAGTGGTCTTACAGTATTTGTTTGCTTGCTAGTTTTGCCTGTTTGACATCCCCTCTTGGTTGTCTCCCAGACATCTCCAACTTCATATGACCTTAGTGTCACTTTGATTTTTCTTTCTCCAGACTGATTTCTCTACCTTCTTCTCCCCTTTTCTCTCTTATTCACTTTTGTCTCCCTGTGTTTAGGAGTGCTTAATAAATATTTTTTGAGTGAATGGATGAATTCAAGAAATAATTACAATAGTAGGTAGTTTTTAAAAGAGGAACAATTCCTTACTCCATCTGAGAACCTTGTATAAGAGAAGTCTAGTTTTTCAAAGTTCTTTTTAAGCTGGGCCACCCGGAATGACACATGTTTATTGTATATTAGTAGTTCTCCTTAGATGGTCCCACATCTCTGCTCCACTCCACAGTCAGTTGTTAGATTGCTATCCTTGACTGATTTTTTTTCACTTCTGAGGGGCCAGTGTCCAGCTTGATTGGATGGCCAACTTACCCAATGTCTAGCTTTATCTAAAGCAGTGTTTCCTGTTTGCACGGATGACTTTTTTATTGTTCGCAAATGTGATATACTTTAGACCCCATATGTGCATGGTTTGAATATCTTCAAAAGCCAGGTTTTACCTGTTGAGAATAGACACATATTAAAGAACAAGCCAAAAGTAATTCAGAATAATATCTAGTAAATAATATGGGTAGTAAATGTGAGTAAAATAAACAAAAAACATAAGGTGTATGTAATGTAGGATAAACAAAATAATGAAGCTATATTTCCTACCTTCCTAAATATGAGTTTAAAAAAATCTTAAAACATTGATAATATCACTGGAATTAGTATGCATATTTGTGACTGCTTTGAGATATAGGATATTTTAGTCTACATTTTGGTTTATTGGTTTTTTTTTAAGAAAAAAAATCACAGTAAAATCACATTATAATATGCCATGAAATGCTTTAATTTGAGAAGAAAGAATTTATATTAAAAATTTATGAGCTGCATTTATTTTAAAATTGTTGACCTTATCAGTATATTCTTCTAAGAATCCAAAACTCTACTAACACTGGATATAATCTAATGAAACTTTCATGAATTTGGGTGTAATCTTAGATATCTGTAGAAGAGGACTAATATGAAATGGGCTCAATAGTTACGGAAGAGAAAATATTTGGAAAATAGAATTTATTGACTTTTAGCATGATTAGCTTAAGTTAGGTTAAGCTTTAGAAGGAAATTGTATTTTCTCTCCCCTAAAGTTTAAGAGTGAACTACAGTCTTGAGTGGTTTAGTTGTTCACTTGACTAAAATTAAGAAGCACTTTTTAATTTTTGATTTGGAGTTAATTGTAGATTTACAGGAAGTTGCAAAGACAGTATAGAGAGGTCCATGTAGTCTTCACCCTGTTGCCTCCAAATGGTATTGCTTATGTAATTACAGCACACGTCAAAATCAGGAAACTGACATTGGTACGATGCGTGTGTGTAGTTCTGTGTCATTGTGGAAATCTTACCTTTCTTAAAGTCTCCTTACCCTCCGCTGTTTATAATGTAATTGCCCTAAATATTTTTTCTGTGCACATTGAGAACAACATCAGGCAATGTTATGTTTGTTTCAACCATCAAACATAATTTGAAAAACTGAAGAAACTCTACTGTGTTTCCTCATATTTTTGCTGCTTCTGTTGTTCTTTCTTCATTCCTTTTCATGCTGATGTTCTGAGATTCTTTTATCATATTCTTTCTGTTCTCAGAACTTTTTTCCGGCATTTTAGGGTAGGTTTGCTGGAGACAAATTCTCTTCATTTTTCTTCAACTGAAAATATTTTGATTTCACATTCACTTGTGAAAGATAATTTTGCTGGATATAGAATTTGCAGTTGACAGCTTTTTTAGCACTTGAAAAATATTGTACCACTTCCTTCTGCCCTCCGTGGTTCCTTATGAGAAATTTTCTCTCATTCAAATTGGTTTCCCTTTAGGTGAGGTCTTGTTTCTTCTCAGTGCTTCTGAGATACTTGCTTTGTCTTTAGTTTCCTGATGTTTGATTATTATATGTATTGGCTCAGATGTGTTTAGATATATCCTGTTTGGGGCTAACTCAGCTTCTTAAGTCTGTAGGTTTATATCTTTTGCCAAATTTGGGAAAATTTTAACAATTATTTTTTTGAATACTTTTTCAGCCCCAAACACTTTATTTTCTTATAGTGCCACAGATTCCAGAGGCTTCTTTTTCATTCCACTTTCTCTCATTTGTTCAGATTGGATAATTTTCGTTGTTCTGTCTCCAGGTTCATTGATTCTTTCCTCTGTCCTCTCCATTCTGATGTTGAATCCATCCACTGAGTTATTTATTTCTGTTATTGTATTTTTTGGTTTTATAATTTCCATTTCTTTTTTATAATTTTTATTTCTTTGAGACTTTCTATTTTTTCATTTCTTTCAAATGTATTTTTAGTTGCTTATGATTTATTTGTTATGGTGGCTTCTTTAAAATCCATTTTGCATAACTCTAACACTCCTGTCATCTTTGTGTTGGCATCTGTTGCTGTCTTTTATCATTTAAGTTGGGATTATTTTAGGTTTTTGGTATAAGTGATTTTTTTTCTTTATTGTGTCTTGGAAATTTTGGTTATTATGTTATGAGACTCCAGATCTTATTTAAACCTTAATTTTTTTAAAAAAAGGAAATTATTTGTGCATAACTGAAAAGTCCAGAGACAGACCTGGTACTTCTAGCATAGCTTCATCCAGGGATTCACACAGTGTCATCAGAGGTAGTGTCTCCCAGTCCTTGGCTTCACATTTTTTTATTTTTAAAATTTTTCTTAAAAAGGAAATTATTTGTGCATAACTGAAAAGTCCAGAGACAGACCTGGTACTTCTAGCATAGCTTCATCCAGGGATTCACACAATGTCATCAGAGGTAGTGTCTCCCAGTCCTTGGCTTCACATTTTTTTATTTTTAAAATTTTTCATTGACACCTAAAATTTTTTATAGATTTCAAACTCCCCACTAGAACTCCACTGACACCATTTTGGAGCTTGAAGAGAAGGAGTACCTTGTTACTGATCCCCACTCCTCCTTTGCTGACACCACAGGAAGAGGAGACCTTATCACTGCTTGATGGTGGTGAAAGTTCTGGTTTCTTGCCTGGTCTCATCTGGTGCTACCTTGGTGGGGAGGGAGAAGTATGCTCCATATCCACTGGGAAGGAGTGGAAAGAAATCTGAGATCTCCACATGTGCCCCACTGACATGATGGGGTGAAGCTGGGACTTGTTATGGCTGAGTGGTGATGAAAGTCTCAGCTCCGCTCTATCTTCTCTGATACTAACCCAGTGAGATGGGGGGAAACAGTACCTTGATACAGCCAGGCAAGTGTGGCAGTCTAGGCTTCCCACTTCGCCTTTGCTGATAGGGATGTGGTTTATTTTATTTATTTGGCTGGAGTAGAGCAGTTATTGTCTGAAAGTCTTCTGTCTTGGTAAGTTGTCCCTTTCCTGGTCCTTTGGTTAGAGAGAACAAATTTTTCTAGGAGATTTTAAAGTCTATTCTCATTCATTTTTCTAGTTTGTCATCTTCTCCAGCATCCAATCTAGAATGGGGCAAAAGGAAAACCCAGAGGATGTACTTCTGTGTCATTCTTTAGGTCCTGAGGTCCCTAGCCAGTCTGACTTCTCTCCAACTTTGAGTCTTTTTATGGTTGCTTATATATATAATATCCAGAGTTTTTAGCTGCATTTAGGTAGAGGAATAGGGAAAAGTATGTCTACTCCATCTTGGTGTCACGCCAGAAGACAGGAAGCTCTTTTTAATAATTACATTTATAAAAAATAAGATTTGCTCATTTTATTAGATCAAAATATACTCTATTCCAAGGAAGGTAATGTTCAGCTGGTTTAACTTATATTTGTTTTATGTATATTAGTTTGTATTTTGTTTTGTTTTTGGAATTTTTAATAGCCTTGGTATAAATCTTAAGTTTGCTAATAATCATGATATTAATCACTGTAATTCATTGAGCATTGTGCTTGGCATATTGTATACTATCTCTAATCTTCATAAAAACCCTGCATGTTAGGTTGTATTTTCTACATTTTGTGGATGAAGAATCTGAGGTTCATGGAAGTACATTAACTTAGCCAAGGTCACAGAATTAAGAAATACTTGAGTTTAGGGTATGGACTTGTCTAATTCTAAAATGTTTGCACTGTGTCTATATCATACAGCTGCAGAAAGCTGGAGACAATCTTAGAGTTGGCAGATTTTTCACCAGCCCTTCCCATAACAAAAGTTAAAATTTCTCTGTTAGTGCTTTGCTTGACTTATATTTAAAGTAGAATCTTAAAAAGGCAGTATGTATAAGAGCCACTGAACTTACTTCCAGGAACTTTATCATGTTAACTATTTTGAATCAGTTCACCTTTATTTATTAAGTCTCTGCTTTTAACTTAATATTGTCTAGTAGATTCCTCATAATGTATTGTAAAATAGCATTTGTAGAACAAGTTAATAATGATTTTAAGCAGTATTTGTTTTCAAACAAGATTAAACTATATTTGAATTCAATCTGTAAGAAATAACTAATATTAAATCAGTGGCACTGCACAAAGTTTAGTTAATATCCCAGGGTATTGTTTTACCTACAAGTGTTTGTGGATGCTAAACTCTGCAGTCAAGAAGATTTGCTTATGAGATTATTGCTTTACCATGTATTTATTCTCTTCAAAATCTTTTTCAGACTTTGCAGTTGAGTGTTTTGTCTTTTTAGATGCTGTGAAGTCGATAGAACATTAAAGGAAGGGCCGGCCCGGTGGCGCACTGGATAGTGCGCCGCTTGGGAAGCGTGGCGGCGCTCCCGCCCGAGGGGTTGGGGCCCCCCAGCAGACCGGGTCCCCCCCCC
>NW_007735937.1:63489-67878 GCF_000696425.1 Galeopterus variegatus
GGGGGGGGGGGGGGGGGGAGCAACCCCGGGGGTTGCGATCCGTTGCCGGACACGGAAAAAGACAAAAAAAAAAAAAAAAGAACATTAAAGGAAAAGGTAGAAAAAAAGACAGATGAATTCTATGAAGGGAGATTTAATGAAGCAATCTAAAATATCAGTGGATCAGGATGTGCAGTGGGTTTTAGGTTCCTATTTTTGTGCGGGGGATAGGTTATAGAGCTCTGAACCAAAATCATATTAAAATCTCTGAGGATGCAGATATAATAAGTCTGTTAAAAAGTGTTCTACTCAAAAGGTTTATAATTCAGTATTATATATGCTTTAATATGTTAAATATTATACATTAAACTACATTGGAGGAGATAATTTTTTAATCATTTTCTTTAATTACAAAAGCAAAATAACGTGACAATTGAAACAACATGTTATGGAGCAAAAATTAATGAGCAGCTGCTTTTGCTCTATCTCCTCACCTCTCCTCAACTAATGTTAACGTTGTTGGGTGTATCTTTCCATACTCTTCCCCCTACTCAAACAGGTACAAGCACACATACACGAGGAGTCTTCAAAACATTCATGGAAAGATTTGTATTATCTTTTAATTCTCTTTTTCCACAAATTTTTTGAAGTACCTTTGTACATTTCATATATATTGGACTTCAATAATAATAATAATTATATGCTTCATAAATGGGACCATTCTCTATACATACTAATCTGTAACTTGCTTCTCCCATTTTTCCAGGACAATAGATATAGATCAAAGACATTTAAAATTAACTACAGTATAATTTCATAGTATGGATTTTCTAATTTTTTCAGTTATTCTATATCGATGGATATTTGGGTGGTTTCCCATGAGATTTTTTTGTTGCTTTTATAAGCAGTGAGTAGATGAACATCTTTGCTTATGTATCTTTACTTTTATATAGCAATGCTTTCATTTCTAAAGGGTAAATTTCTGATAATGGTACTGCCAGGTCAAAAGATATGTATATTTAATTTTGTATAGATAGTGCTAGATTACTTTCCCAAATGTTTACTGCAATTTTTATTCCTAAAAGTATCATGTGAGATCGCTCATTTTGCCACATCTTTAACAGTACTAGGTGTTAACCACTTTTTAAAATTTATGCTAATGTGATGGGTAAAAAATGGTATCTCATTGTTGCTTTAAGTTGCATTTTCTAAATATTGGTGAAACTTTTCGTGTTTATTGACCAATTCAATTTTGTCTTCTGTGAGTTTCCCCTTTATATCCCTTGCCCATTTTTTCACATCTATTTGTGGGAGTACTTTCTATGTTAAGGATATTAACTCTTTGATGGTTACTTATTTTGGAAGTATTCTTTTTCCAGTCTATAAATTTTTATAGTGGTTTAAGAAATTTTTTGCTATAGAACAAATTAAATACATGTAATCACACTTAACTACCTTTAACTTTATTGTGTAGGTTTCCCATCTGAATTCTACAGGTATTTTCTTACATTCTCTTATCCTGAACGTTACTGTCTTGTATGGAAATCTTTAATTCATCTGAAATTTACTTTTATATATGATGAGATATAAGAGCCAAGGTTTTCATTTTTCTGAGTATCTAGCAGTTTATTATGGTAATATCATTAAGAAAGTAAACCATCCTTTTCCCTCTGAATTTAAATGCTATCATTGTTTTTTAAAAATAGTTAAATGATTACATTTCTTCCCTAGCTTAACCCATTTTCAGTGAGGTAGTGACTTTTTAAAAGCAGGATTTGGTAAATTGGAAAGGTTATTTCTCTTTGCTCAAATGTCAAATGCTACCTGATGCTTTTTATTGTTGCTGAATAAAATTGCAAGCACAGGAAGGATTATTGCTGTGGGCAAATCCACCTAATTAGGATGTAACTTAATGATTATAAAACCCTGGGGAAAAAAGGGAAAATTTGGGATATTTATTCTTTCTTCTACAAAAGCAATGACATATAAGCACTGTGAAGAAAGGCATTTATGAAAGCTAAGGAAGAAAGCTCTTTTTTTTTTTTTCTTTTCAGATACATAGAGAGAAATTAAGGTTCATCAGGGCCTCCCTGCTTCCTTTATGGCATAAGCTATATAGGGATGGCTCTCCAAGTAAGATTGCGTGTTATGTTTTGGGACAAGGGGTATCTCAAAATTGTTCCTGTAGAGAGATCTGAAGGCAAACTGCCTACTTCATAGTTTTATTTTTGGGTTCATCCTTTAAGTATGCCCTGCACAGAGAGATCAAATCCAGATGTATCTTACTTTTATTCATTGTGTAAATAAGTGGTGATAGGATATTATGCTTTCCACAGTCTTGCTGTGGAGTATTGATTGGATTTATCTGCCATCATATAAGTGATTAAGGAGAGGTGAAGTGACTTCAATATCTCTAGCCAGAAATAGCTGGAAGAATTGTATCAGTTACAGAATTGAGAAGATTTTTTTATGTATTGCATTATGGTAATGATAGATCATCTTTGTAATTAGAAATAGGCTGTTGGAGTACAAAAACCCTTTCCTGAACAGCTTAAATATCTAACACTACATTCCTAGGATGTAGCGTTATGCTACATTCTTAGGATGGAATAGTATGCAGCTATTAAATATTGTGTTTTCATGAATATTTATAGTAGGTAAATATTCTAATGATATTATGTGTTATGATAAAGCACCATCTACAGTGGTATCCAGCATTTAAACTCGAAAAATACTAAGCAACAGAGACTTTTGAAACTAGTTTGTTCATTAATTTGCTCATTTGACAGATGAGTATCAGCTATGCCTTAGGCATTCTGTGAGGCTCTGGGGAACAAAGAAGAAGGACATTCTCTTTGCCCTCCTGTAGCTTACAGCTAGTGAACAGATAGGTTATATCATTGCAATACTATGCATTAACAATTAGGTGAATGCTCAAGATGCTATGAGGATGTAGAAGAGAGACACACAAATTAAACCGGCTGTGGGGGTGTTGATAAGGAGGATCTTGGAAGTGGTGACATTAGAGCTGAGCTCAAAGGTCATAAAAGGTGAGGATTGGATGGAGGGAATCTTTCAAATAGTAGTGAATAGTAAATATTGACCCTGAAGAATAACTGACTATAATGTTTGTGGTGAAGTCCAAGTTATTGTTGTGTATAACTGGATCATTTGTATGTGCCTGTGTGTGCATGTGTGTATGTTTACCCATAGTGAGAGATGATGTGTAGAGTTTGTTAATAGTGATAAAGACCTCCTACCCCAAACTAAAGAGAATGTATTTTACCTTGATGGAGGATTTTAAGCTGAGGAGTCAGCTCTTCAGAAAGATTTCTCTGGAGATATGGTAAAGCATAGATGATGAGGTATTGCTAAGTCCAGGGTCACGAATACTGGTAGGATAGTAGAATAATAATCTAGGTGAGAAATGTTTTGGGCAGATAGTAAAGTGCTGTAGTTTGAGAGACATTTTAGGATGTAGCGTTGCTAGGACTTGGGCTGTAAAGGAAGGAATCTAGGATGATACCTAGATTTCTGTTTTGAAGCAAATGAACATGTGGGGATTTGGTTTAGGGAAACCAGGGGAGGAATGAGTTTGGGAATGAGGAGATACTGAGTTCTGTTTTGGACTTAAACATTTTGAAGTCTCTAAGGCCTTGTGGGGAGAAATGAAGGTATTTATTGGGCAGCTGAATAGATGTGACCTTAGCTCATGAGAGAGTTGGAGATTTTGATGTTATCAGTATATAGCTGTTTTTTATATAATGGGGAGTATATGAAATTGCGTAGATGGAATAATTGCATGAAAAGAGAAGAGGGCTGAAGATGGAGACACTGAAAATGTAGGCAGATGATCCCAAGAGTTGATTGAGAAGGAATACCCTGAAAGGCAGGAAGAAAACAGGAAGACAGCAGTTTTGTGGAAGTGAAAGGAGGAGAAAGTTGGCACAGAGATTTTTTTGCATGAGCTCATCCTCTGAGGTCTCTGTTGAATTTGGCGTTATAGAAGTTATCGGTGGTATAGGCAAGAACAAGTATTTGAAGTGGCACTGAAAGATGGTGGCTTATAGGGATTGAAAGAAAATGGTAGATTGATTATCAAGTAGACAATAGAGTAGCTAGAAGGAGATCATGAAAAGGTGTGTGTGTTTTAAGATGAATAAGACTTGTAATGTCCCGATTAGAGAGAGAGTGAAAATATAGGAGAGAGAAGTAATTGATATGAAGTCTCTAAAGAGATGAGAAGGCATGGAGCACTAGGAAAAAACAAGGGCCCCTTTATAACTGAGTCTATAGAGAGGGAAGAAAAGATTAGGATGTAAGGTGCCAGCAAGTTTGGGTCAGGGCAGAGTAGGCAGGGAAGAAAGAGCATAGCTGCATTGTTCTCTGTGAATTAAGGGATGCCTTCTG
>NW_007735937.1:68712-71112 GCF_000696425.1 Galeopterus variegatus
TGGGCGCGGGAGCAACACCGAGGGTTGCGATCCGTTGCCGGACACGGAAAAAGACAAAAAAAANGAAGAATTGTATCAGTTACAGAATTGAGAAGATTTTTTTATGTATTGCATTATGGTAATGATAGATCATCTTTGTAATTAGAAATAGGCTGTTGGAGTACAAAAACCCTTTCCTGAACAGCTTAAATATCTAACACTACATTCCTAGGATGTAGCGTTATGCTACATTCTTAGGATGGAATAGTATGCAGCTATTAAATATTGTGTTTTCATGAATATTTATAGTAGGTAAATATTCTAATGATATTATGTGTTATGATAAAGCACCATCTACAGTGGTATCCAGCATTTAAACTCGAAAAATACTAAGCAACAGAGACTTTTGAAACTAGTTTGTTCATTAATTTGCTCATTTGACAGATGAGTATCAGCTATGCCTTAGGCATTCTGTGAGGCTCTGGGGAACAAAGAAGAAGGACATTCTCTTTGCCCTCCTGTAGCTTACAGCTAGTGAACAGATAGGTTATATCATTGCAATACTATGCATTAACAATTAGGTGAATGCTCAAGATGCTATGAGGATGTAGAAGAGAGACACACAAATTAAACCGGCTGTGGGGGTGTTGATAAGGAGGATCTTGGAAGTGGTGACATTAGAGCTGAGCTCAAAGGTCATAAAAGGTGAGGATTGGATGGAGGGAATCTTTCAAATAGTAGTGAATAGTAAATATTGACCCTGAAGAATAACTGACTATAATGTTTGTGGTGAAGTCCAAGTTATTGTTGTGTATAACTGGATCATTTGTATGTGCCTGTGTGTGCATGTGTGTATGTTTACCCATAGTGAGAGATGATGTGTAGAGTTTGTTAATAGTGATAAAGACCTCCTACCCCAAACTAAAGAGAATGTATTTTACCTTGATGGAGGATTTTAAGCTGAGGAGTCAGCTCTTCAGAAAGATTTCTCTGGAGATATGGTAAAGCATAGATGATGAGGTATTGCTAAGTCCAGGGTCACGAATACTGGTAGGATAGTAGAATAATAATCTAGGTGAGAAATGTTTTGGGCAGATAGTAAAGTGCTGTAGTTTGAGAGACATTTTAGGATGTAGCGTTGCTAGGACTTGGGCTGTAAAGGAAGGAATCTAGGATGATACCTAGATTTCTGTTTTGAAGCAAATGAACATGTGGGGATTTGGTTTAGGGAAACCAGGGGAGGAATGAGTTTGGGAATGAGGAGATACTGAGTTCTGTTTTGGACTTAAACATTTTGAAGTCTCTAAGGCCTTGTGGGGAGAAATGAAGGTATTTATTGGGCAGCTGAATAGATGTGACCTTAGCTCATGAGAGAGTTGGAGATTTTGATGTTATCAGTATATAGCTGTTTTTTATATAATGGGGAGTATATGAAATTGCGTAGATGGAATAATTGCATGAAAAGAGAAGAGGGCTGAAGATGGAGACACTGAAAATGTAGGCAGATGATCCCAAGAGTTGATTGAGAAGGAATACCCTGAAAGGCAGGAAGAAAACAGGAAGACAGCAGTTTTGTGGAAGTGAAAGGAGGAGAAAGTTGGCACAGAGATTTTTTTGCATGAGCTCATCCTCTGAGGTCTCTGTTGAATTTGGCGTTATAGAAGTTATCGGTGGTATAGGCAAGAACAAGTATTTGAAGTGGCACTGAAAGATGGTGGCTTATAGGGATTGAAAGAAAATGGTAGATTGATTATCAAGTAGACAATAGAGTAGCTAGAAGGAGATCATGAAAAGGTGTGTGTGTTTTAAGATGAATAAGACTTGTAATGTCCCGATTAGAGAGAGAGTGAAAATATAGGAGAGAAAAGTAATTGATATGAAGTCTCTAAAGAGATGAGAAGGCATGGAGCACTAGGAAAAAACAAGGGCCCCTTTATAACTGAGTCTATAGAGAGGGAGATTAGAGAGAGAGTGAAAATATAGGAGAGAGAAGTAATTGATATGAAGTCTCTAAAGAGATGAGAAGAAGGCATGGAGCACTAGGAAAAAACAAGGGCCCCTTTATAACTGAGTCTATAGAGAGGGAAGAAAAGATTAGGATGTAAGGTGCCAGCAAGTTTGGGTCAGGGCAGAGTAGGCAGGGAAGAAAGAGCATAGCTGCATTGTTCTCTGTGAATTAAGGGATGCCTTCTGAGGAAAGTGAGGGAAGAGATGGAGAGTCAGGGGACTTGAGGACACAGAAGGGAGCTACCTCGCAATAATGTCTCTGCAAACTGTCAATTGCCCTGCCAGTGTATTAGCAATGGAATCAAAATTGAGTAGATTTTATTTTATTTTTATTATCTTTTAAGTTGTAAGATATTTTTTTTTTACTTTGTCAATATACAATGTAGTTAGTTATTGTGTCCCATCACCGAAACC
>NW_007735938.1:0-1562 GCF_000696425.1 Galeopterus variegatus
TTTGGCTACTCTAGATATTTCATATAAGTTGAATCATACAGTGTTTGTCCTTTCATTACTGACTGATTTTACTCAGGTTTCTCGAGATTCATTCAGGTTGTAGCATGTGATGCATAAACTGTTAATTCATCTTTTTAAATCAATAAAATCAAAATGTCTAGATTTTTATCAGATGATTCATATTTGCAAACACTTGTATGACCATGCTGTAAGTCAGTGATATCCAACAGGAATTTATGTCAAGCACATGCGTGACTTTCAGTTTTCTACCAGACATACTAAAAAGTAAAAAGAAACTGATAAAAGTGATTTCCATAGTGTAATTGATTATAACTAATTATATTCAAAATATTATAATTTCAACATTTACAAGCNCATAGTGTAATTGATTATAACTAATTATATTCAAAATATTATAATTTCAACATTTACAAGCAATGTAGATGAGATATGTAACATTATTTTTATTCATACTAATTCTCTGAAATCCAGTGTACATTTTTCATTTATAGCATATCTGAATTTGGATTTGCTCATAGCCACATGTGGCCAGTGGCTTATTGTTGTTAGATAATGCATCTCTAAATGCAAGTCCGCAGAAAACTGCTGTAGTGCTCAATAAAGAGAATAGCAAACTGTTAATTGATTATTTTCCCAATAAAAACACCTTCCAAATTTTTGTGATATCAAATAAAGAATCAAATATCTGCCTTTATAGGTAATTTATTAACTTAGTTGTCTTGTATACTTAAAATTACATGTCCTAAAAATAACATATTTATTAAATATTGATTTTTTACTCATATTACATGAAATAATTTTCTCAGACTTTACCCATGCATCTCAATATCCATGTCTTTGTCATTCCCAGAGTCCTCTAACCATTTTCTGAAGCTCATCAGCCTTACTATGGCCTGAGCTGATGGAGACACAGCCTTTTCCAAATTCATATCTCATGTTCTCACTATTAATTTTATCTCAGGTGGCAAAAATTTTTATTCACATTAACTTTAGGTCAGTAGTTCTCACTCAATGTGTGTGTGATTTTGCCCCAGGAGACATTTGGTAATGTCTGGAGACATTTTTGGTCATCACAAATCCTAATGTTGAACTAAATATTAATTAATATTACACATATCATTCAAAATCAGTAGCACCACTGATCTGCATTTTAAGAGAAAGCCAGATCAGAGCCAGAGTGAACTGTCTGAAACAAAGTCACAAAGACTGAGAGAAGGAAATTAATGGTGAACAAGGGGGAAAGTATTTAGTCCAACATTATTAATATTTGTGATGATGGTAATGATAATTGATGGATCTTCGACATGACTGGCACCATTTTACACACACTGAGCACAAAATGGCCACCAGCCTTTTCCTTATGAGAAACCTCGTGGTTTCTGAGAAATAGAAACTCCTTTACTTCCACATGGGTGCAACCTTCCACCTGATTGCATCAGCCGGCCTTATCTTCCACTCCAGCACCAAACTCCTCCCTGATTACATCAGCCTTCCTTACAGCTTATATAAGCCCTCCTACCCTGATGCTGGCTGCTGCTCTC
>NW_007735938.1:2327-8477 GCF_000696425.1 Galeopterus variegatus
TACATCAGCCTTCCTTACAGCTTATATAAGCCCTCCTACCCTGATGCTGGCTGCTGCTCTCTATTTTGAGTGCAGCCCAGCAGATTCTTTTCCTTTAATAAAGCTTGATTGGTAGCCAGCATTTAGGCTCACTTTCTGTCATATTGGTGCTGAAACCCAGAAAGGGTTCTGGCTGTGGCTTTTGGACAATCCCCTCTCTTGGGATGATTGGCTCCCAGCTGCCCTTCCCAGACCTGCTGACTGGGTACCTCCAGGACTCTCTCCTCTTGCCACTTCAAGACCAACACATCCAACATCAGCCTCAATTCAGGGTGAGTCAGTGGGTCTGTCCTACTTCTACAGGTTCCCCCAACTACTTTCTGCGACTACTCTCTACTTCCCAAAGACCAGGTGCCTGGCCAGGGAAATCCCTCTCATGTCCCCCAGCTATTGGAGGACACTCCTCTAGCTCGTCAGTTGCACCTCTCTTGGAAAGAAGGTGTACACCACCGAGGACACTCCTTGGTGTTACCCTTCTTCTATGGGGACTGATCACCTCCTTTCTCACCTTCTAAATGGGATCCTTACAATCCAAACCTCCATGCTCTATGCCCTTGGGCTGTCACCTGGCCGATCTACCCCTTGGCCTCCAGGGAGGCATTAAACCTAAATGTCTTATTTTCTATTGCAATCAGGTTTGGCCTAAATGCAAACTAGACAATGGATCCCAGTGGCCAGAAAATGACAGTTTTGATTTGGATACTCTCAGAGACGTAGACAACTTTTGTCACTGAAGCAGCAAAGCCAGAGAGATTCCTTATGTTCAAGCCTTCTATCTCTGATCATGCCCTTCTCTCTGTCAAAACTGTCCTATGTCTCAAATTCTCCTAGCTCATGCCTCACCTGCCCTTCCAGACTCAGATCAATTTTTTGATATGTCAGACCACTCCACTCCCCAACCACCTCCCTACACTCCAGACCCTCTCCTCCCCATACTAGGTCACATGATGCCTGACCCTAGCCCCCATATCTCCCACCCCTTCTTCTTCTTCTGGGTCCATATCCCTTTTCCCATTTCTGGTCTTTCCCAAATTAAAAAGCAACTAGGGTCCTTCTAGTCCAACCCAGACACATATCTCAAAGAATTCCAATATTTCACTCAGTCTTATGATCTCACCTGACATGATATTTTCATGATTCTCACTACTACTTTGTTCCCTGAGGATGGGGAGCAGGTCTGGATAATGGACCAACAACAGGCAGATGAGGTACATGCCCAAAATAATAGGTGGCCTGCGGGAGCCATTGCTGTCCCACACACAGACCCAAATTGGGACTACCAGGCTGGCCACAAGGACTGGGACCTCCAGGATAATATGATCACACACCTACTTCACAGCCTCCAAAAGGCTATTCATGAGTAAGTCAATTATGACAACCTTAGAGAAATCACACAGAGATCCACCAAAAATCCCAGTGAACTCCTAACCCACTTCTCTGAGGCTTTAGATAAATACATACATATAGACCCAAACTCCATTGCAGGCATGGCCCTCTTACACTCTCATTTCATTAGCCAGTCAGCCCCTGATATTAAAAAAAACCTAAAAAACTTCAGGATGGTCCAAATATGACCCAACAAGACATCCTCAACACAGATTTCAAGGTTTTTAACAATAGGGAGGAGGAGGAGAAGAAGGATAGATACAAAAGTGATCAGGCCAAATACCAGTTCCTGGCTAATGCTATCCGGGGTTCACACACCTCAAAGCTGGCTGCCTCTAGGGGCAAGCCACTTGGGAACTGCTTCAAATGCAGTCAACTGGGCCACTGGTTACAGACCTGTCCTAACCCCAGGACCCCTCTCAGGCCCTGTCCTCACTGCAAACAGCCTGGTCATGGGGGGATTGACTGGTCCACTTGCCAGAGAGGGAGTGGCCCATTCCCTAACCCACAACCTTTAGGTCCACAGCCATCCCTACCAGAGCTCCTCAGCTTTGCCCAGGAGGAGGACTGACAATTCCCAGGGCCCGAGGCCCCCATGTATGTCACCACACATGAGCCCAGGGTAACTCTCCTTGTAGCAAGTAAGCAGATCTCTTTTGTCATCAATACAAGGGCCACTTACTCTACCCTTCCTGAATATGCAGAACCATCTTCTATACAATAGTAGGGCTCACGGGATCAGAATACCACCCACTGATCACTCAACCCCTATCCTATACCCTACATCACACCCAATTCATACACAAATTTTTAATAATGCCTCAATGCCCAACCCCCCTTACTGGAATAGGACATTATTTCCAACTCAAAGCTGCTCTTACCCCAAACACTTTAACTCCAGCTACAATACTCCTGTTACAGGCTGCCCCAGACCTGGCCCCTGAGGCTTCCACCTTCCCCTTGGACAAGGTTAATCCCGTAGTATGGGACACTTCTTCTCCCTCTGTTCCTATGCACCATTCCCCTATCCTTGTTAAGTTGCAGAAACCCTCTGTGCTCCCTAATGTCCCACAGTACCCCATCACTAACAAACACCTAATAGGCTTAAAACCCATCATACACAAACTCCTTTCTTCTCGTTTCTCACAGACTACCCACTCACCTTTTAATACACCCATCCTTCTTGTTATAAAGCCTAAGGGCTCATACCATTTAATTCAACACCTCAGAGCTATTAATGTGGCTGTTTCACCCATAACCCCAATTGTTTCTAAAACCTATATTCTTCTATCCACAATCCCAACAACCCATTTCTTCCTTGTACTTCACCTCAAAGATGCCTCTTTTTCTATCCCCTTACACCCTTTCTGTTGAAACCTGTTCACCTTCACTTGGACTGAACCTGCAGATACGTGTCACTCCCAACAACTCACCTGGACAGTACTACCTTAGGGGTTTCGGGATAGCCCCCACTTCTTTGTCCAGGCCTTAGCTCAAGACTTATCTGAACTTCCTCCATCCTCTAGCACTTTAATACAATATGTGGATGACCTCCTCCTTTGTAGCCCCTCCTATGAGGATTCATAGGCCCACATTGTTGATCTCCTTAATTTCCTGGCCTCTAGGGAATATTGAGTGTCTCCCAGCAAGGCCCAAATGTCTTCTCCTTCAGTCAACTATTTGGGAGTCCACCTCACCCCCAACACCAGAGAAAAAATGGTGGATTGCAAGAGTTGAATTTATGAACTCCCTACTCCTACCACAAAGGCTGAAATCCTTTCTAAATTGGGGCTTCCAGGTTATCTTTGCATATGGATTCCTAACTTTGGTGTGCTAGCAAAACCACTTATGAGGCAGCCAAAGGGGATACTTCCATTCTCTTAGATCCCACAAAGCCCATTCATTCTCCCTTCCAGTGATTAAAAGCTGCTCTCCCTGCAGCCCCAGCTGTATCCCTCCTAAACCTATCTCATCCTTTCATCCTATATGTCACCAAAACCCAAGGATTAGCGGTTGGTATTTGGGGACAAGAGGCAGAAAATATCTGCTCCCCGGTTCCATAAATTTCCGAACAATTGGACAACACAGCTCAAGGATGGGCTCCCTGTTTATGGACCTTGGCAGCAGCTGCCCTTTTGACACAAGAAAGCTCTAAACTAACTTTTGGACAACAAACAGTCATTTGTCCCCCCCATCATCTTCAAGACCTTCTCAGCCATAAGGCTATGTCAATTATCTCCCCTTTTTTCCTACAACTTATCCACCTTAACTTCATTGAAAATTCCCAGTTCTCCTTTAAACCTCGCCCTCCTTAAATCCAGCCACTCTCATCCCCAAACACTCACGACCCTTAGAACATAATTGCATGGAGGCTTTCAACATCTTTCTCTATCCCTTTCCACACATCTACCCACATCCCATTACGTGTCCCCAAAATACAAGGTTCATAGATGGGAGAGCCACCTCCACACCCACCCTCCAGGCCGGTGATACCATAGTAATTCTAACACAAGCTATTGAGGTTTCCCCCCTTCCCCCTAATGCCACCTCCCAACTGGCAGAACTCACTTCCCTCACCTGTGCTCTCACTCTGGCAAGTAACAAACTAGTCAATATATACACTGATCTAAGTATGCTCACCGTATCCTACACTCCTGCGTGACCATATGGAAGGAGAGAGGATACATGACCACTCAAGGAGTGCCAATAAAAAATGGACATCTTACCAAGATATTTCTGTGGCTGCACAACTCCCAAAGGAGGTTGGGGTTATACATTGCAGAGGACACCAAACCTCCAATGACTCCATAGTCCAGGGAAACAGACTTGAAGATCTAACTGCAAAACAGGCTGCTCAGTCACAAGGCCCCTATTCTTCCTCTCAAGATGTTGGGAAGGGCCTTTTACAGTACTTCTCACCACCCCCATGGCAGTAAAAGTACTAGGAAATGCACCTTGGTATCACTTATCCTTGGTAAAACTAACACTTGAGACTTTACCCAAAGAATCTGTTAACACCAAGCCAGACGGGTCCCTCTGCTTGACCCCCAACCCAATATCTCCTTACACTTCTTCTGTTTTAGGACCCACAAAATTGAAAATCTCCAGGATGCCCACTCTTCCCCAATCTCAGAAGAAGGATGATCTTTCCCTCAGTGATTATCCTGTCACTATTTCAGGCCTGCTTCATGTCCTTCACACAGGAGCTGCTCCAAGACTGGTCCCGACCCGCCACCTCCAGTGTTGAAGACAACCTTGAGTGGGTAACTGAATTAGCCTGGCAGGGTGCCCTCTGCGATTACACCCCCGATGAGGTTACCCTCTACTCCTTTTTCCTACTATGCACCCTCTTAAACTCTCAGCCCCTGAATGCCTGGCTTTTCTCTTCCTTCTGCTTCTTTTCCTAACAGAGACATATGCCACACCCTGTTCACAATGTATAACCAAGGTCATGGTGGGTAGAAGGACACTTTCCAACCTCCCAGGTCAGCCACCCAGAATCTTTGGGGGAATCCTAATGGACTCATTCACATCCCTGACATATGTTCCCATAGCATGCTATGACCAGACAACTGCCACATCATGTTCTTATGGGGTATAAACTACTGGATAGCTCTTTCCAGAGGGAATTCTGCTGGAGTCCAGTGCCCCTCCCACCCCAAGAAAAACATTTCTGCTTCACCCAAACCACTCACCTAGGCTATAGCTATGGAAGAGGACTTCAGGACAAAACATGTTGGACCCATAACCATGATGGGACTTGCCCTTCTTGGTCCCTGCCTCTTTTGGTGTTTCTNATGGGGTATAAACTACTGGATAGCTCTTTCCAGAGGGAATTCTGCTGGAGTCCAGTGCCCCCCCCACCCCAAGAAAAACATTTCTGCTTCACCCAAACCACTCACCTAGGCTATAGCTATGGAAGAGGACTTCAGGACAAAACACGTTGGACCCATAACCATGATGGGACTTGCCCTTCTTGGTCCCTGCCTCTTTTGGTGTTTCTCTAATTTCTTACAGTAACATAGGCAGGCTTTCACCAACCAAAAGGTTGCCAAGTTGTTTCTGGGAGGAGGATATCAGCCCCTGAGAACTGTTGACCCTTCCCCAGAAGAACACAGTCTTCCTGCACAAAACCAATACACTGCCACCTAATTTTTCCTTCTTCTTTTCAAAGATCTCCGCCCATTCTCAGCAGGAAGTAGCTTCCAAAGAAAGAGATTTCCTTCCCTTTTCCCCTCTCCCTATACTTAAAAGGTAGAAATGATAGATCTTGAATATAACCAGCAGCATTTTAGGCAAGACTGTCCTCCTCCCTACCCTTTTCTAGAAGCCTCATGACTTCTACTAAATAGAAACCTTTTGCTTCTGCATTGGTGCAATGCCCCTCAGCCAGCCCTTTGTGTCCTATAGCCCATATAAGCTCTCCCACTCCAATGACGGTTGCTGCTCTCCATTTTGAGTGCAGCCCAGCAGATTCTTTTCCTTTATTAAAGCATGATTGGTACCTGGTATTTCAGCTCACTTTCTTTTAGTAATCAGCAGCTTATTTTATTTTATTCAATCAATGTAAATTCTTGACAAACAACTTTGAAATTGTCCCCTTTAACATTCTCCTTTTTTCTTTAAAAATCTGTTTGAAATTGCTGCCAGGCAGAGCACATTTTTAAGCCACCTTGAATTTATGTTTTCCCAGTCTGAAGTCCCAAAATTTGGCTCAAATAAACT
>NW_007735938.1:9515-12640 GCF_000696425.1 Galeopterus variegatus
AAAAAAAATAAATTTCAATCCAGTGGCCTAATGAAAACTCAGAATAATGCATGCGATCAGCTTTTGTGTAAATGGAACAGGATTTAGAATCACAAACTGGGTTAGAATCTTCTCTCTACCACACACCAGCTATGTGAACCTGAAAATTTATTTAAATTCTCTATGTCTCAGCTTCTCGATCTGTACAGAGAAATATCACTATCTAACTCAGAGAGTTAATTGAGAGGTTTACATAAATCAGTAGCTATAAAGTGTCTACCACAGGTGTTCAAGAAATTCTAGTTCCCTTACTTTTAATGCTATACAATTTAATGTCCTCCTTAATGGTCTTCAGATAATTGGAGCATTTCCTAAATATCTCCAGTACATCCAAGAAATGTCTAAATAATGCAGTGGAACTTCCTTAGAATGCCATGCTTTAGAGACTGGACAAGGAAATCAACTTATAATGTAGCATTTTGATATTTCACCTATATGTAGAAAATGGAATCCAAGAAGGGTTGCCTTATGTTGAATTCTACCTACAGAAATGGCATTAGCAGAGTCCTAACAGGAGTAGAAATACTACTGAATTCTTGCAAACTGAATAAGAATAAAACTGGTATCAACACTATAAAATTATATAAGGAAGAGTAAAACAGTTTCTCTTTTATGTGGACACATGCCCTCTCCCTGCTGTTACTCAAAGGCAGGCAGCACACACTGGCACAGGTGGTCCTTTATAATTATGTGCATAAAATAACCGAGTCATTTTCTGATTGGTAAATAATATGCAATGTCAGACTCTCCACACCATCTGTGTCACTCACCACCACAGTTTTATGCAAAACTGCCAGCAGCACAAACCCAGCACCTCATTGTTGGAGTAGTCTCAGGAAGAAGTACTTGGCATCCTTGGCAAAGCTTAAATCTGTTCACAGTATTGAACCTGACATATGCCCCAAAGCAGAACATGTATGGTACCCTAATGATCTCTCCTGCTGTTTTATAATCAGAGACATAGATGGAAGGAGTGCTGCCATTTTTTCTTTTGGCACTGGTCAGCCTCCTAGACTCTCTTTTGGCCAAGAAAAAGCTCTCCTATTTAGAAGAATTAATGGGTGGATTACTAAACACAACCATTTCACTATTTCCATCACTGTTTCCTAGACATAAAATTTGTGATTATTTATCAATACTTGCCCCAGCCTTCTTCAGTTTGGGGCATTCCTCTTCTGTATCACCTGAAAGAAGAGTTGCTAACTGCCAATTATTAGTCTTGACAGTTTAGGCAGACTCTTTGAAGTTTGGGAGAGCCTAGGTGGTAGTTGTCTTGTCAATTTCTTTTCATCAAAGGAAAAGAGCACAGAGTCAAAGGGCATATCTTGGCTTCATTCTCAAGACGTCTGGTACTGACAGAAGTTAAAAGTCAGAGCTTCAGCATGCACCATGCAGGGAAAATCCTGGAAAGATTTCTCCTTCCATCCCTCTTTTTTGTTGTTTCCTTTCATATTATTCACAATGAGCCATATCAATACAGTGATAGTGCCAGATCCAGGAGTTACTAAATCTTGCCAAATCTCTTCTAGACTGGGCTTTCACATTATCCTTTGGTACTAAAACTAGCTAAAAAAATTAACATGCCTTCTAGGGCTCCATGATTTCTATTGAAAAAGCTCCACACACAACTTTATTCATTAGAGAAAAACACAGAATTTTGACCGTTTTTAATAATCCACACAAAATTAATATAATTCTAAATTATAATTAGATTCCATAAGCAAACACAACAGCTAAATACAACTGGTGATTTAGATGCAAGAAAATCAAAAAACAGACAAGGGACACATATAGTATTGTAACAAATTTGATATAAACAAGCTTGCTGGGGGGTCATTATTCACTTTTTCTGTGTGTGTGATAAGAGTAAATGTCATGATTATTATTTTAATCCACCTAATACTCAACATGGCCTTAGAGTCTGTTTTACTAAAGATAACTACAAAAATATGATATCATGAAAAGAAATCATTATGATGTCACTGTACAAAATTCCGTGTTCTTATCAATAAAATGTAGACTAGTCCTAGCACAGGTAATGAAATAAAATTAAAGCTGCAATTATAAACTTAAAACAATACATATATATATTAGAGTGTGGTGCTGTTAACACCAAGGTCCAGGGTTCAATCTCTGTACCAGCCAGCTGGCAAAAAAATAAATAATAATAATAATAATAATAATAATAATAATAATAATAATATATACAGAAAAAAACCTTAAAGCATTCTCCAAATAGATTTGTAAATATAAACTTAATATTACACTAGTTATTTCACCCTTCAATTTGGTCCATATTGTTTCCACATCACAAGGAGATAATAATATATACAGAAAAAAACCTTAAAGCATTCTCCAAATAGATTTGTAAATATAAACATAATATTACACTAGTTATTTCACCCTTCAATTTGGTCCATATTGTTTCCACATCACAAGGAGTCTTCAAAAATTTATGGAAAGATTGTATTATCTTTTAATTTTGTTTTTCCATGAACTTTTCAAAGTATCCTCATATTTTTATGTAAATCCGTGAGAGATGATCCCCCAAAAGTGTATGCTCTAAAGACAAATTGTTAGGCTCACTTTGATCTCTATCAGGCTGTGGGATTGTGTCCTCGAACTTGTTTTTATGAACATTTAGCTTCTGTATTCTTTTCCTTTCAGTGGATTGCTGAAGTTTTATTGTTGTTGGTCTTTTGTGTTGGTGTGTTTGTGAGGTAGCCCTCTCTGGTGTTTTTTACTTAATGACTTTTTGCAACAATTCACTGAGTGTCAAGCACTAACTCGGTCCAGGTCCTAAATTGCCCACTTAAGTAGAGCTAGTTATAGCTGCTCTTGCTCCAGTTCATGATCTCCCGCTGCTCTTGTTTTTTCAGGTACGTATGGCAAGGTAGGGAAGGAGAGGGTTGTGCGGTCTCGATTAAGATGCAGTGAGAATATAAATATACTCGATGTTTTATCGCATATTGAAACATCTCTTACTGAAAAACCTTCAAGGAGGAGATTTAGGGGCCTGAGTGAAATCCCCACATGATACAGAAACGTAAAGAAGCTCCATCAGCAGAGAAGAGTGGTGGAAAAGG
>NW_007735938.1:13472-14945 GCF_000696425.1 Galeopterus variegatus
GTTTCATAATTTGTCATGCACACTCTGATTGCTTGGCATATTGGCAGAGTCCACAGTGCTCTCTAAATGTCACCAAACGCATTTGAGGATTTGTCATGCACGGTCTGAGCAAGTGACACAACACAGCAGAGTGGCCAGGTTCAGAGCTGATTTTTGCACTCCCTGTAAGTGAGTGCTCTCAAGCTCAGCCACCAGTGCCGAGGTCCTGGTGAGCGCTGCAAAGACTTCTCTCGCAGCTGCTGATTTTTAATTCTGTGTCAAGTGATCATGTGGATGCTACCAGGAGAAAATACTATTACACTGCAGGTGTGACATGCACAACACAGAATTTCTTGCCTGAGAATAGTCTTTTCAAATCATTCCTTGTGGCGTACTTAACATTTTTTCATTCAAGTACAAAGAGCATTTCTCAAATTAGGAGTAAGAAATAGGAGAGGCATAAATATGAGTAGAGGGTGGAGAAAGCTATATTATGAGAAATTACTCATGAGATCAAAAGATGAGATGTCCCTGCTGATTTTAACAGAAAGGTAGAGCAATGTTGGGATCAGAGAATCCTGGGCTAGTTGTAACACCTGATGTCTATAGGAACAGCTTCTGAGTTCAGGCAAACCATCCATCCTTGTTGGCTTCGGTTAATGAGGAAGTTGGATGAGAGTACCTCTGAGTGTGCTTTCATGTCTTTACATTCCATTGTTGTAAGATAGGAGCATGAGTTTATTAATATCTTTCAGTCATCGGACCTGTTTGCTTGCAATGATTGCACAATGCTTTTCCAGGGTTTACTAAAAGCTTCAAGAGCTACATCTGCTGGAAGCTTTTAGTTGTCTAGGATTCCAGCCATTATCTTATCATTTTTAGACACTGTCTTTTAGGAGGAGAAAGGAAATTAGTCTTTTTTATACATTTGGGTCCCGTGAATGCACCTGATACTGTGAAATCTGTTTGATGATAAATAACTCACATATGCTCAAGAGTGTTGACTTGACATGTGCAGGGAGAGACCTTCACAGACATATGTTGTAAAAAGCAATAGCTGTGACTTTGTTTTTACTCACAGATACTTAGAGGTTAACAGAGACTGTTTAGGCAGGGAGGGAAAGTGAACCTTTTGATGGCAAATTTTAAATTTTTGAAAGATCTACCATTAGGCCCACAACAATATGCAGTGTACAAAAAAATACAGGTATAAAAGTACACCCACATACACTACTCACAAACATATACCTATTAGCCAAAACCATCACATATAAAAAGCATTGTGAAACACGTGGAATTTTTTATTTGAGAAAATTCAGAAGACTAGGGTCATTTGTGTATGATCAATAGCTTTACTGGAAAAGAAATATTTCTCTTCTGAAAAGGACACCAGGAGTTAGCCTGTATTGAAAATGTTTATCCTAATTTTTCTGTGGTCTACTTGATCGGGATAAGGAGAATCATCACCATTCTTTCCTAATTTCTAGGAAAAAA
>NW_007735938.1:15780-71091 GCF_000696425.1 Galeopterus variegatus
TGGTCTACTTGATCGGGATAAGGAGAATCATCACCATTCTTTCCTAATTTCTAGGAAAAAATGTTTTTTTCCACCAACCTTTTTATGTAAACCATGTCATACCACTCACTCACACTGCCAACCTTCTGCTATAAACCAGGTGGCTGTTGAATCCTCATGTACTCAAATCTCACCATAGCAAACATGAGTAAGTGAGGATTCAATTGGCTCTTTTTTTTCCCCCAGTGTCTGAAGAGAATTGAATGTGTTATTTTCAAATTTGATTAGATTGATACATGTAACTGATTCTGCACTTTTTACTAATTAGCTTTTGGAATTGATTTTTACTAATCATTAAAGGTTAAATTATATTATTTTACAATATACCCCCCATTTTGTTTTCCAAATATCCTTTCTAAATTATATCCCAAACTAGAAAACTATATACCTTTTCTGTAGATATAGATGCTTTTCATAAGCAGGTACTGAACTACCTATAAATAATATTGACCTGAGCGTACTAAGAAAAATAGGTTTAATACTTTTTATACAACAGCTTTCTGACCTAATTCCTTCTCTGAGTTGCCTCCTTCATAAAATGTTTGTGAAGATACCGAAAACAATTGATAGCTTATTTATGATTAGCCATGCAAAGACTTCACACCTGTAGAGATCCTTTTTTTTTTTTCAACAGCTTTATTGGGATATCATAAAGTTATTTTCATGGGCACTTATGAAAGATACACATCTTTATCTATGCCTTAACTACATACACACAAAAATATGTCTATCTAAAATTATTTGGCCAATAAATTAATAAGTTGAAGTATTTGCTTGACTTGAAATATTGACTTTCAGCTTCTTATCATTTTCTCTATTCAAGTTGCCTAGAACACTGAACAGATGAAAAGCAAAACAACAATAATAAACACACATTGAAACAAAATGAAGCAAAATATATGGTTTTAAATTGTCAATCTAATTAATTCTCAAGAAGATATGAGTGTATAGTCCTTACAAACAATTTGATAACTTTGAAGACTTGGTTGTTTTCTTTGTTTCTTGAAAACTAAACAAAAGTCTGGATTAGTCTGTCTTCCACCTTGATTCTCCAAATTCCATCCACAATTCCTTATTTATCTTTCTATAAACACTTAGTGTTCGCATGCAAACACACATACAGCTGTCCTCCTACCCTATTTTTCTGTAATTTCTCACCTGTATTGAAGAACTGTATGATGCCCATTTTTTAATTGGATCACTTGTTTTTCACCAAGTTGTGTTTATTCCTTGTATATCGTAGATATTCTTTGTCAGATGCATAGTTTGCAAATATTTCCTCCCATTCTGTAAATTGTCTTTTCACTCTGTTGACTATTTCCTTTGCTCTGCAGAAGCTTTTCAATTTGGTAGAATCCCATTTGTTTATTTTTCTTTTGTTGCCTGTGCTTTTTTTCTATTGTGATAATATGAATTACTATATATTTTGTTGTTGTTTTTTTGGCCACAAAACAAGTCTTAATATATTTAAAAAGACTAAGATCATAGAAAATATGTTCTCTGACCACAATAACAGAAAAAAACTCAGAAAATTCACAGATGTGTGGAAATTAAACAACACTTTCCTAGATGAAAATGTGTAAAAGGAAAAGTCACAAGGAAATTAGAGAGCACTTTAAGATAAAAATCAAAGGGCAATATATCAAAATTTATAGAATGCAGGGCCCATGCAGTGCTTAGAGGAAAATTTATACTTGTAAACATCTGTATTAATAATAAGAAAAATCTCAAATCAGTACTATAATTTCTACCTTAAGAAAATAGAAAAAGAAGAGCAAACTAAACCAAAATTAAATGTAAGTAGGAAATAACAAAGATTCGATATATGAAGTATATGAACTAGGGAATGAAAAACAATGGAGAAAATCAACAAAACTAAGAGTTGATTCTTGAAAAAGATCAACAAAATTTGCACATCTTTATCTAGACTGAACAAGAGAAAGAGAAAGAAGACTGAAATTACTAAAATCAGAAATAAAGCCGGGGCGTTATTGCATCATCATTATGGTTTTTTGTGGCGGTAAGATTGAAATCTAGACTGAACAAGAGAAAGAGAAAGAAGACTGAAATTACTAAAATCAGAAATAAAGCCGTGGCGTTATTGCATCATCATTATGGTTTTTTGTGGCGGTAAGATTGAACTTTTCTCTCTTGCTTGTTTGCACTTTTGTTCTTTCTTGTGTATTCATGATAGCGATTATCATTTTTCCAATCCCAGATCCAGCAATCCTTGAGGGTTTCTTGTAGGGCTGGTCATGTGGTGGTAAACTCTTGCAGTTTTTGTTTGTCTGGAAAATACAATATTTTTCTGAAGGATAGCCTTCATGGATATAGTATTTTTGGCAGGCAGGTTTTTTTCTTTTAGTATTCTGAATATATCATCCCATTTTTTTCTGTCCTGTAGAGTTTCTGTTGAGAAGTCTGCTGGTAGTCTGATAGGGGCTCCCTTATAGGTGACTTGATGATTTTTCTCTTGCTTCTTTTAAGATTCTCTCTTTGTCTTTGAGCTTTGCTACTTTGACTATAATGTGTCTTAGAAAAGATCTTCTTGGGTTGAATCTGTTTAGGAATCTCTGAGCCTCTTGAATCTGAAGGTCCATGTCTGTCCCTATATCTGGGAAGTTTTCTGTTATTATTTCGTTGAATAGGTTTTCCATACCTTTTCCTTTCTCTTCCCCTTCTGAAATGCTCATGATTTGAATGTTCTTATGTTTAAGGTTGTCTGCTAGCTCTCTTACATTTTCTTCATTTTTTAAAATTATTTTTTCCTTTTTTTGTCTGCCTGGGTTATTTCAAAAAGACTGTCTTCAAGACTTTCTTCTGCTGGTTCCAGACTGCTGCTTAAGCTATCAGTTGTGCTTTTTTATTTTGTTGAGTGAATCTTTAAAAAAGAATGAGTTTTGCTACATTTTTTTTAGAGATATTAATCTTTTTATAAATTTCCTCTTTCTTATCCTGGATGATTTTTCCCATTTCATTATGTTGTCTATGTCATCTCATAACTCAGGGAGTTTCCTTAAGATTGTTGTCAGAATTCCTTTTCAGTCATTTCAAGAGTTTCCTGCTCTATAGGGTCTGGCATTTGAGAATTACTGTATTCTTTTGACAGTGTCATATTTTCTTGGGTTTTCATATTTCTAGTATCTCTGCTTTGATGTCTGGTTATCTGGTAGAACAGTTATTTCTTCTATTACTCTGGGGTGAGCTTTAAGGGGAGAGACATCCCCTTCTTTTTCTGGTCTATGCTGGTGCCTCTCTTTGTGTCAATGCAGTCAAATGTCTGGCAGGCTGCCTGCATGGTGGCTGTGGCTACTGCTGTGGTGTAAAGCCATTTTTGCAGCAGCTATGACTGGTGGTGGCTGTGCTGGGCCACCTTCATGGAAGTGGTGTTTTTGGCATGATCTCTTGCCTGCTTCTGGGCAGATGGGACTGCCCTTGGCTCCTGCCTAGGACCTGGGCATGCTTTCTTGCCTGCTTCTGGGAAAAGGGCTGTTGCCTGTGCTTTTGACATCTTATTCATAAAGTCTTTGCCCAGTCCTACATTGCAAAGCGTTTCCCCTATGTTTTCTTTCAGAGTTTTATGGTTTTATAGTTTCAGGTCTTATATTTAAGTCTTTAATCCATTTAAAGGTGATTTTAGAATATGATGAGAGGTACAAGTCTAGTTTCATTCTTTTACACATGGTTGTCCAATTTTCCCAGCACCATTTATTGAAGAAGCTGTCTTTTTCCCAATGTATGTTCATGGTGCCTTTACTAAAGATCAGTTGACTGGGTTGATTTCTGGCTTCTCTATTGTGTTGCATTGGTCTGAGTGTCTGTTTTTATGCCAGTACCATATATTTTAGTTACTATAGCTTTGTAATATAATTTGAAGTCATGTGGGGTAATGCCTCCAGTTTTATTTATTTATTAATTTTTTTGTTCATGCTTGCTTTGGCTATTCAGTCTTTTGTTGTTCCATATGAATGTTAGGGTTGCTTTTTCTATTTCTCTGAAGAACGTCTGTGGTAATTTGATGGGAAATGCATTGAATCTGTAAATCATTTTGGGTAGTATGGACATTTTCACAATGTTAATTCTTCTAATGTAAGAGCATGTAATAACTTTCCATCTTTTTGTGTCCTGTTCAATTTCTTTCAGCAGTGATATGTAGCTCTTGTTGTAGAGATCTTTCACTTCCTTGGTGAAATTTATTTCTAGGTATTTTATGGTTTTGGTGGCTATTGTAAATAGGGTTGCTTCCTGGATTTCTTTTCCTGCTAGATCATTATTGGAGAACAAAAAAGCTACCGATTTTTGGGTGTTGATTTTGTATCCAGCTACTTTACCAAAATCATTTATCATTTAAAGTCTTCAGGTTTTTCTGTATATTGGACCATGTCATCTGCAGACAGGGACAATTTGACTTTGTCTTTTCCAACTTGGATTGCTCTATTTCTTTCTTTGGTCTGATTGATCTGGCTAATATATCCAGTACTATGTTAAATAGCAGTGGTAAGAGTAGGCATCTTTATCTTGTTCTTGTTCTTAAAGAAAAAGCTTTCAGCTTTTCTCCATTCAGAATATTGGTGGTGGATTTATTGTATACGGCTTTTATTGTCTTTACTATGAAGGGATGTTGAATTTTGCGAAATGCTTTTTCTGCATCTGTTAAGATAATCATATAGTTTATAACCTTGATTTTTTTTTTTGATGTGGTATATCATTTATTGACTTGCATATGTTGAACTATCCTTGCATCCCTGGGATGAATTCCACTTGACTATAATTTATAATCTTTTTTAGACATCTCTCAAATGAAGACATACAAATGGCCAACAGATACATGAAAAAATGCTCAGCATCACTGGTCATCAGGGAAATGCAAATCAAAACCATATTGAGTTATCATCTCACCCTAGTTAGACTGGCTATTATCAAAATGACAGAGAATAACAAATACTGGTGAGGATGTGGAGAAAGGGGAATATTCCTACACTGTTGGTGAGATTGTAAATTAGTGTATACACTATAGAAAACAGTATGAATGTTCCTCAAACATCTATAGATAGAACTACATGTGATCCAGCAATCCCACTGCTGGGTATATACCCAAAGGAATGGAAAGCATAATGTCAAGGGGATACCTGTACTCCCATGTTTATCACAGCTGTATTTACAATAGCCAAGAGATGGAACCAACCTAAATGTCCCTCATCGGTTGACTGGATAAGGAAAATGTGGTATATGTACATGATAGAATACTACTCAGCCATAAAAAAAGAAAGAAATTCTGCCATTTGCAGCAACATGGAAGAGCTTGGAGAAAATTACTTTAAGTGGATTAAGCCAGGCACAGAAAGTAAAATGTCCTCACTCATAAGTAGAGCATGTCCTCACTTATAAGTGGGAGCTAAAAATAAACAAATAAATAAAAAAGAAAGAAAGAAGTGTACAACATAATCACAATAATATGTTGAACTTTCAAAAGGAGATAACAGAGCTGTGGATACTAGAGGTGGGAAAGGCAGAGTTGGAGGGGGGTTAGCAAGAAATTGGTGAAGGGTCATAAAGAATGATTACATTTTGTAATGATGAATATACTAATTGTCCTTATTTGATCATCACATATTGTTCATAGGTATTGATATTCAACTCTGTACCCTACAAATATCACAAGTATGTACACTCAATTATGTTTCAATTTAAAAAAGAAAACGGTATGAAGAGTAGAACTTATTTATTTGATTCTATTTTCTTAACCAGAATTGTATTCGTTCATTTCTTGCATTAGTTTTAGAGATCTAAATTTCTGTTTGATATTTTTGTATCTATAACATATTCCCTGGAAATAAGAGCTAATCAAAACATATTTCTTAGAGTCATGCTACTACATTTCATCTCTAAAGAAAAAAAAATTTTAAACTTAGCTTCTAGAAAGATCATCAAATATTTGCCTTGTTTTAAGAAGCGGAGGAGAGCCTATCATTTCCCAAAACCTCCCAGCAATAACCATAAAATCACTTTTGCCTCTACCTCAAGTGCCTTTATAATAAAATGACCTGAGTTTCTAAATACTGCTTAGCCTTCCATGATAGATTTTCTCAGAGCAGAGCGTTAGCTTTTGTTGGTTTTTCCCACAAACTGCAGTTGCACTGTCCCAGTTAGAATCATGAGTCTTTCCATTATGAGTGATACATTAAGGTCACATTATGCATTTGTAAAAGTGATCAGGAAATGATACATTTTTTCTCACACAAATTACAAAAGAAGCTGAGAAGAAGAAAAAACAAGTTGAAGATAAATGTTAAAAATTTTCTTCACCTATTTAGCTAATAATTGTTTGTTTTCTTTTACTTTGTTATGAAATATAAACAAGGGTCTTGCTGTCATGAAGTTTATATGATAATAGAGAAGACAGACAATAAACAAATTATCTATTCGTGTGTGTATGACTATAAATACGCACATGCATACATACATATCACATAATACACATTGTATATGTACATATGTATACAAAGACATATACATATCAATAACATATGTATGCATATATATTGTGTGTTTGTGTGTCTGTATCAGATAACAGTGAATGATTTACAAAGAAATTTGAAATGGACAACAGGGAACAAAATGCACCTGGTTTTCTCAGACAGCATATCTCATGCACTAGGTGGAAAAGGGGTGAGGAACTGTGGAAGGAAAGAGGCCGTCCTTCACTCCTACTAGTTGGCCTCCTCTGTGTATCTAAGTGGCAGGATGCATATTGGAGATGGATGGAAAATCACCCTTCCTCTTCCTTTTCCTTTTAATCTGCCTTCAAAGAGAAGAATTTGTTGTACTTTTCCTCTTAACTGCAGATACAACATTCCTAGCATTTTATGATGCTGTACCCCATTTCTGCCTTTTATAGCAATTCAGATGACAAACTGGAGGAAAGTGAATCAGACACCAGTGGCCAGCCACCACCTTAATTAAATGTACCAATGTTCCTTTTAATATTCTGGTGAAGCCATTCTAGCAAATGACAAACTGAAGATAGATGGCATGTGCATTTAGTTTGAAAACAAATATACATTATCATGAATTATATTCAATATGCAATTAATATAGTCAAATGTGTATTAGGCTACTGCAGTTAGTGATAGTTATACTTAACCAAGGCAAACACCTCTGGTCTCAGTAGGAAAAAGGTGTACTGGAACGGTAAACACTATTTCTGATCTCTTCAACACTCCTATGTCTCTTATCAAAAGGAAGAATCTGTTAAGATTTGACTTTCCTCTCTGTATATTTAAAGTAACATTAGAACAAAGACCCTATCTTAAGCCAAATCATCTTCAGTACTGCATCTTGTGCTGCTTTAGGTATCAGTAGTTCATTTGCTTTAGTGTCTAGACACCAGATGTCAAGAATGTTTGGCTTACCATTGTATGTCATCATTGCTTAGCACACATACTGCCAATGTGTGGGTGCTCAGCAAATAAATAATGAATTGACGAATTAGTTAATAAGTTAGTATAAAGCACCATTCTGATTATAATTCTGCTTTTTAAAAATGCTTCCTTCTTCCACATCTATTATTGGAAGGATTCCAAATTTCCTAATCCGATATACAAAAACATTCACTATAAGTCTAGACCTAACTTTGTAGCCTCTTCCGCTGTCACTGCCTGCCCATAGCATCATGTTCACTCTCAGCAATAATAACTATTCACCCTTCTCTGATTATCCCAGAATCTCTCAGAGACATTTAGGGAGTGATTCTGCTGGCTGCTTAGGCAATTTGCATGCAAATAATAAACTCACATATGAGGAAATCAACTGATAGACTGAGTCAAAGAAAAACAAAAACAGGATTTATAAGAGGAAAGGGGGAAGGTACTGCAGATAGCCTGGGAATAGTGCACCATGTTTATGTAATCAACTGATAGACTGAGTCAAAGAAAAACAAAAACAGGATTTATAAGAGGAAAGGGGGAAGATACTGCAGATAGCCTGGGAATAGTGCACCATGTTTACATATTCAGACCAGGTAATGGCTGCTCCTTCACCCTAAGGCCTGGAAATAAAGTGGACCCCAGCTGAACCTAGCAGCATCTTAGCTGAACAACGGTTCTCATGAAACTTGAGTGAGAAATAAATACTTGTTATAAGCCACGGAGATTTTGGAATTGCTGGTTGCTACAGCAAAAACTAATACAATATTCCATTTTTTAAAAATGTGTTAATGAAATTAGACAAGTGTTATGCTTCATTCAAAACCATTTTCCTCATAAAAATTTTACACATAAGTTGGGTTGGTTAGCAGTGCAAAATTCTTTGCAAGTAGGCCTAATATAAGCTCCCTCCATTTTTTTTAAGCAATCCAGTGTTCAAGGAGATAAAGTTGATTTATGAGCCTTTGAGACAATGTTAAACTCCAGGAGTATAATATTCTGAGGTGTTTAATGCAATCAAGATAAAACAATCACATTGCATTCTTAGGATATATGCTTTCTACCAACTTTCTCCAAATAAGAACCTTCTAATACCTAATAAACCTTTCCCTCAGCCTCGTTTTAATCCTTCAAATCTTGAGATCAGTCATCTTCCCTCTAAATCTCCTTAGTTTCTCTCTAGGAAATCATGAAATTGACCATACAAACATTTTCTGCTTCCTTATCTTCCTTAACCCACAGAGAAAGGTAATATCTTTTAAGTGTTGACAAAGGGGTGAAGTATTGAAGTATTTCAGTAAGGTGATAGCTCTGCAAAAGCCAACCATCAAAATACCCATGAAACACAAACCTCCTTATAATTAGTCATCAGAAATAATAAATCGTCACCACACAAGCCTTTGCAGTCTCCAGTGGCACTGACCTGAAACATCTCCCCTTCACCCTTGCTCCCCATCTCCTGTGACTGCCAATCAAAGGGAGACAGCCCTGTTGGAGAGCTGAGCTGAATCAGCAAGCATGGAAATAAGAGCTGCAGCTACTGAACATTCAGTCATATAAAATACCCCAGAAAAGAGAGTTCAAAATGTTGCAAAAGTTAGCCTAAAACCGACAGAAATGGGACTCTCTAAATATACATTGATGTGAAAGTGCTGCTCTCAGAATCTGGGAAACTGGTCAAAATGCCTACTGCTTGGGCACCTGGGTGTTATATTGTTTCTTTTGTTTCCCTCAAATTCACTTTCATCTTCCATTATAAAATTTTCATGGGAATGCTAGTGAATAACTTAAGAAACAAAGTTTTCCAGCTGTAAACAAATATACACAAGGTGAATGCAAATGTCTTCCTCCCTACTGGGTCTTTGGGGGCATTGCCCCCAGGCAGTTGTGTCCTGCTGGACTAGAGCCTGCTGTGTCAAGGTCGAAATCTGCTTTGATGTCTAACATGTGGCCTCAAAAATCTCTTCCAAGATCCACTACCTGAGTCTCAGAATTAATCATTAATTTAGTTCGGACAATCTGAAGTGCACATGAACATTGTTAAATACATACTCCTTTGTAATGATTATTCTGGCAATTTTAAATGGAGAGTGTTAACTGCATGGATCTTTAGGGATGGATACTCTAATGATATTTTTGAGGAACTAAGATAGGATTTCAAAGATGCTAGATCTAAAACTGACACTCCTGAGGATGCACCTAATTTGACCTTGATTTATTTTGCAACCTAAGGCTAGTGACAAAACCTCTCAATCTCTGTAAGGGAGCTATAAAATTTTGATGAGGTGGTATTTTATAGAAATTCTGAAAAATTAACCCTTACCTAATTTTTGCCTTTATCTTTCCCAGATATTCAACAATTAATCTCACTAATATCCAGTCCCCATCCCTACCCTACGACTTTCACACACTTTCACACATACACACACAGTTAAAAGTTTGGTCCTGTCTTTGTCCCAGAATGTAACAGACGTGTGTCAAGAGTCTCCAGGCCACAGTCTAGAAGGAACATGCTTCAGTCACTCATGCAGACTCAGCAGGCTGTGTAAATTGCTGAGGTTTTGATATGGCTCTTGATGGGGTTAGACACACACCACCTCACAATATTTTAAGATGAGGGAATTTAAGAAAACTGCAGAAAGCAGGCAGGTCACTCTCACCTTCCCCTGCCCTTCTCCCTGAAGCAGATCATAAAGACTAGGAAGGATTTTTCTGACCTTCCCCTGAAGCAGGTCACAGGAAAGCACATAAGGATGTGAAAGGTGCCCTCTCTGTACCCAGAGAAAAGAAGCACCCTTATCTCTGAAGACACAGGGACACAGAGGAGAATCTGAACATACAGGCCTTGCCAAACTCCCCCTAGTTTACAGCATTGGTCATATGTTTTATCTAATCATTTTTCTCCATAACTATGCTCTTCTTCATCAAACTGAATAAAAATGCACAGATTTACTCATTTCTTTGTGTCTTCATTTCCTTATGAAAACTTATATTAGCTAAATTTGTATGCTTTTCTCTTGTTAATCTGTCTTATAGGGGCCTCAGCCATGAACCTCAGATATTTTGTCTCCCCTACACCCCCTTAGCTTTTATTCTGACCAGCAGATCTGATGAGCCCAGGAACCACCCCAACCCCCTTGATTTGTGCTGCCCAATTTTCTAGTTAATTCATTACATCTATGCTTCTGACCTGCTTCATCCCCCTCTGTCAGAGATATAAAATGGCACTGTAGCTAAGTGTAGGGGCTTGGGTGCCTGGATGCAATTCCAGCCCACTCACTCACAACTGTATATTTTTTAGCCAGTAAAATGGAAAGAGTAAAAAATAGTAATTCCTGCCTCCTAAGGCTGATAGGGGGCTTAAATAAATTAATATCTGAAAGCCTCCAGAAAAAAATGCCACGCATATGGCAAGCACTACATGTGTGTTAAATAAATGCAACAACCTTGACTGTTAGCTTTGAATACCAACTACCCTACTGGATGCTAAGAGCTTCCTTTACTCCTAAACACTCCATGAGTCTTTCATGGAAGCCAGGTTAACATTTCCCACCTGAGCTTGCTACAGATATGGGCACTGAGCCTCATGCCTATCTTCCTTCTACAACTACTATATCTGACTATTGACCATAACCCTTTATAATTTGTTTTTTAATCCACTGACCAGCAGTATTGGAATTACATGGAAGCTTGTTAAAAATGCAGACTCTCAGGCCCCACCTCAGACCTAATGCATCAGAATCTGCAGTTTAAAGTGCACCCAGGTAATTCAGGTACATATTGGTTTGACAAACACTGCTTAGTACTTATTTCCTAGAGCAGATCTCCACTATGAAATTCTGAGGAGGCAACATAATTTGTTACTACTAATAATACAAGACCAAACTTCTCAATCACGAGAAAATAATAAGGGCTAAAATAAAGCTATTTCTACAGTTTGGTCACTCTCCCTTTCTTGCATTCTGATATAAGTTTTCTTGAGAGAATGGGAGAGAAAAAAGTGGAATGACAGCTTGCAGACTCAGAACTGAGCATACGTCCCAGGTCATAAAGGATAGCTTGACAGAAGTGAATGCCGCCCATCCTGTGCACGGCCATAGAAGAGTTGAGTGACACTGCCCTTAAGTATGAATATCAGAACTGTTTCCAAACTCTTTTAGAAACAACCATTGTGCCTCTTACTCAAGTCAACCTCCAGATGTTACAAAGAGTATTATACAAATACCTGGGCATAATATGTAGCACTCTATTCATTTCCAAATGATATTTTCTACTTTTTCATGTTTTTTTCTTAAAAAAAAAATTAAAAAATGAACATGCAAATCATATGCAATGTCTTAAGAATAAATATAAGCATGAAGAACATGAAAAAATCACTGATACCAATGTTCACGTATAATTTTTATTAATATAACATTTTGATGTATATATACTCATATCTATTATATATATTAAATAATGTAAAATCAGGCTACCTTTTTGTAACCTACTTTAAGTATTTAACAATGATAATTTTTAAAAGTTTTATATAAAAGCAAGATGTTAACTTTTTAGCTATTCTTTACTTACAAAACCTAAAACCACTAAGTGAAATAATTGAGAAAAAGCACAATAAACTTAAAATGCACATTAGAATATGTGTCTATTAAAGAGTAATATTTCAACATATTTCATTACTTTGCAATTATCATCCTCTACTCAACATTATACAGGGAATTGCAATTACTGCTCAACATCAACATCAAATTTATAAAAAGTTTGATCACAGATTCAACATATTTCATTACTTTGCAATTATCATCCTCTACTCAACATTATACAGGGAATTGCAGTTACTGCTCAACATCAACATCAAATTTATAAAAAGTTTGATCACAGAAAAAAAATGCACCCAAATTTTAAAAACGGCAGACTAAATCTATTACTTTGCCAGGACTGCCATAACAAAATACCACAGACAAGGTAGCCTAAACAGCAGACATTTATTTTCCCACAGTTCTGGAGGCTAGAAGTCCGAGATCAAGGCACCTACAGGTTAGTTTCTCCTGAGGTTTCTATCCTTGGCTTGCAGACGGGCTCCTTCTCACTGTGTCCCCGAATGGCCTGTTCTCTATGAGTGTGCATCTCTGGTGTCCCTTCCTCTTCTTATAAGGACACCAGTCTTATTGAATTAGGACCCCACCCTTATAATCTCATTTAACCTTAATTACCTCTTTAAATGCCCTTTCAATACAGTTACATTAGAGGTTAGGGTTTCCACACATAAATTTGGGTAGAGGGGCAGACACAATTCAGTTCATAGCACTAATTTGATCCTAACTTCAAGTAAAAGAAACAAATACGTGTATGAAGAGCTGCAATTTTGTGCTCTCTTTTTACATTTTTTGCTGGAGCAAATAGTTATGGTTGACTTCAATAACCAGTAAAAGACAGCATCTATTAGAGGAAATGATTATAGAACTTTTAATACAATGATCTCAACAGCTTTCTGCCAGAAACCTAGTAATTTCTTGTAGTGACATGAAAACCTCTTGGTTGATTGACAAGTATTTCTTCTTTGGTTCATTTTATCATTAATTATTAATAATGTTTTTTCCCACAAGCTACCAAAAAAAATCTTTCAAATTCAACAAAAACAACCAAGGAATATTTATATTCTCATATAAATAAAAGTCTTAAAAGAAAATCATTTTTAGATTTTTAGATTATGTAATTCGGAAGATGAACAAATAGGAGTTTCTGTCAATGATTAGCTCTGCTGAACTGAACATGTGGCTCCTGTGTGGTCAGAAAATGGCTGCCTCATGTCCAGGCATCACATGAAAACACAGCAATGTCCACTGAAAGAGGAGGAAAGTGTCACAGGCCTATACCTAACCCAGTCCCTGGTAAGGGGAACGATGGGACAATCATGACTCATTTATTCTAATTTTCACTGGCTGCCTGGGACTGAGACAGCTGCCCACCTTCTGTCTTACTGCAACATGTAGCTCTGCTACAAGGTAGGCATTTAAACAAGATAGAGGGTCTGTTAGAAAGGTGGGAAGGTAGTGAATGGCTGGAGAAAATACAAGCAATGGTGTGTGCTGTAGAGTCTGCTACATCTACCAAGTTTATCTTGCTCCTTAGATGCCCACACCCTGCACAAGAACAGAACCTACCTTGCCCACTCCCATCCACCCCCACCTCTTGAATAGTTCATTTTCCAAACTAGGAAGGTTCTCATTTCTCAAGGTATGATCTGAGTCAGACTCTATGAAGTACTGTGCTGAGGATGAAAGTGGACTATATAACATTCATTTATTCATCTAACGATCTTATACTGAACAACCGTTGTTGCACATTCTGTAATAATGTTTAGGTTGTTGGCTTCAGGTAAATTATGAACTTATGGGGAGGACAGGCATAGAAACTGTCAGTTCTGTTCGGGCTGCTATAACAAAATACCATAAACTGTGTGGCTAATAAACAACAGAAATTTATTTCTCACAGCTCTGGAGGCTGGTAAGTCCAAGATCAAGTCACCAGCAGATGTGGTGTCTGGTGAGGGCCCACTTTCTAGCTCACAGATGGAGCCTTCTATCTGTGTTCTCACATGGTGGAAGGGGCAAACAAGCTCCCTAGCGCCTATTCCATAAGGGGACTAATCACAATCTTGAGGACTCTGGCCTTATGACCTAATCACCTCCCAAAGGCTTCACCTCCTAATGCTGTCACCTTTGGGGTTACAAACACTCAGACCATAGCAGAAATAAGTAATGGTTGGTTTACCAACTATTAATAATAATAAAATAATAATCATAATAAATTACTGATTAAATAATAATAAATAATCAGTGTTTATTTCACTGTGAAATCAATGTTTTCACTGTGCCGGGAACAAACACGATGAGGTAGATACTATTAACATCTCCGTTTTACAGAGGAGAAAACTGAGGCTCAGAGAGGCATAATTATTTGGCCAGAGAAGCGTGATAATTTCCCCAGTACACACCATCTGTAAGTAAAAGAGCTAGGATATGAATCTAGGTGGTTCGGCTCCAAAGTACACATTATTAACTACCATAGTGTAATCTATCTCTGCGTATAACAAGGTTTATGTATAAATAACAGTGGTGGCATAAAAGACAAGTGATTGGGGAATAGGAACAAGTAAAATTGAACTGAGAAGCAACATCCAGTTTAGAAAGGGTCTAACCGCTTTCCTGAGAACACAGAAATGTTATTCTTCATCCAAAAATATGTATGTGTAGGAAATGATACCTTGAAACCTGGGGTCAAATATTCCCACTCTCATTATATGGTCACTCTTTTCCTGGGTCTTGATACTTCCAGAAGTCACTGCTAGGATAATAAACCCCAGCCACTAACACCTCAGAACCCACAGTCTCTCTTGGTTCTTCTCTTTTTTTTTTTTTTTTTTTGTTGGTTTTTTTTTTCCTTTTTGTCTTTTTTCATGACCGGCAACAGATTGCAACCCTCAGTGTCGCGCCCGTACCGGACCGGGACCAGCAACAGGATCGCAACCCTCGGTGTTGCACCCGCACCTTGCTCAGCCAGTGAGCGGGAACCGGTCTGTATGTGGGATCCGAACCCTCGGCGGGAGCACCGCCGCACTCCCAAGCGGCACACTGTAGCAGTGCGCCACTGGGCCTGCCCCATTGGTTCTTCTCTTGTATCCTGGAAAGTCTTCCTACCCTGAGCGAAGAGCTCCATTCCCATTCTTGCTTTCTCGAAGGCACTCTGGTTATACCTTCAAATCCTTTCTGCATTTTTAACTCCATGAGAATGATTTGAAATCTCCTGAAGATTCAGCATTTTAAAGACATCCAAAAAGACTTGCAGACTACCTCTGCTTTCACCTCTGCCAAGTGCCTCCGCTGAAGCAGAAGAGTACAGAGCAGTTCTCCTGCTGAATTCAGGAAAAGGACAGAGGAAAACAACAGAAATCAAAGCCACAAGGAGATTACAATTTTTGTTACAGCAATAGGGAGCTATCAGAAGGTTTTAAGTAGATGACTAACATGATCGCACTTGGGGTTAGTGCAATAAATCTAAGGGCAGTGTGGAAAAGATCTACCTGGAAGCAGGGAGACCACCAGTGAAGAAGCTGTTAGAATAATCCAGGACCAAGGTAACTCATATAATGTTAGTGAGGATTGAAAATAAGGGGTGTTTAAGAGAGAAATTAAAGGGGCATGAAATTAATTTTCACAGAGCTTACAATTTATTTTAAAAGGTTATAAAAATAATAGCTAGATTTATTGAGCTCTTACTGCATACCAGTTTCTCTGCTATGTGCTTTTCATAAAATAATTTTCTAAATCTCATTGTTAATTTTCATATTGATTATATGTCCAAATAATATTATGCATATGTTGGATTAAATAAAACTATGCTATTAAAATTAATATCATTGTTTCTTTTTATTTTTAATATGGCTACTATAAATTTAAAATTACAATTGTGACTTGCATTTGTGGCTTTCATTTTACTTCTATCGAACAGCAGTAACTGAGAATATATAGCTCACCCCTTCTCCTATTTTCTGTCTCCCATTTGGCTCATTCCCTTGACCACAAGAAAGCTTTTCCATCTTTGGAAAAACAAAGTAAAAAAATCTTTTTCTCAACCCTTCCTTTCTCATCAAGCAATTGTCCCATTTCTTTTTGTTTATTGGCCAATTCATGAATGAGGAAATTAAGAGAATGTTTTACTTTTAATGAGAACCTTCTGTGTGTCAGCATTGGGAATAGACTCTTGAATAGGTCTTACTAATTATCACAACACCAGATAATTTCTGTTAATCAGTCTACTTTACATATGAGGAAACTAAGGCTCCAAGAAATTAATTATTTCAAACAGGATCTCACAGAAAATAGGTATTTATGAAGTGACATTGCAAAAATTTCTGAAGACATATTTGATTCCAAACCCATTTCTCAGATCCATGATGCTTTTGGGGAGAAAAAAAAAAATCTTATATCTCCTCTCTCTCTCTCTCTTTTTTTTTTTTTTTTTTCATTTTGGTTTTGGCAGCTGACCAGTAGGGGGATCCAAACCCTTGACCTTGGTGTTAACAGCACCACGCTGTAACCAAGTGAGCTAAATGGCCAGCCCTCCACTCTTAAAATCTTGCAATTTATTCAATTTTCTTAGTGAAAATTTTGTCTTCCATCTTTACTACTTTAATAATACAAATGTTTAGATCTCATGTCACTTAAGCCGCTACATTTTCATCAGAGTTGACCACGCCCCAGAATTTTTTCTCCTTCTTTGACTTAAGAAATATTCCTATTATTTGTAAGAGCAGTTATTGATTTGCCACCTATGTATTGATAACCACACACTCTTTTATCTTTTAAGAATTGATTATGCTATATTATAATGTGTTTTACTATCTGTACTTCTTAATGTCGACCTGCTTATGAGTATGCATTATATTTTAAACATGTCCATATCTCAAGAATATAGTATAATACCTGAAAAAAATAGCAAGCATTTGATAAATGACAGTTGAATTGGAATGAAAGGACATTCATATTCAATAAATCTTACCTATGGCTTCCAAAACATGAAAATAAATAAATAAAGATGAATCATTTTAAATCTACATTATTGAAAGACTGGCAGAGTCTTACAGGCAGGGATTTTGAGAGAGAAACTTTTATGCAAGAGAAAAGATAATATTTTGTTCTGATTCTGAATGCATTGCACCTGAGGTAATGATGACATCTACAAGTGAACATACAGTCTGCTACAGTCTGGATTCAGAAATTCTGGTGACGGGCCATCCCGGTGGCACACTGGAGAGTGTGCCGCTTGGGAGCGCGGCGGTGCTCCCGCCGAGGGTTCGGATCCCATGTGGAGACCAGTTCCCGCTCACTGGCTGAGTGTGGTGCGGGCGCGACACTGAGGGTTGCGATCCCGTCACCGGTTAGTAAAAAAGACAAAAAGGAAAAAAAAAAAAGAAATTCTGGTGACATACATGTTTGGATAAGTGTTAGGACATAAGAAGCCAAAATAATAGCTAAAATGTCAATGTGTCCACTATAGGTTTGGATTGAAATGAACATTATTGGTTTCCTTTCATGCAATGTTTATGGAAACTATGATATAGGTGTTACAATTCTCATTTTAGAGATGAGTAGAATTTAACACAAGTTGCCCAAGGCTGTACAACTGTAAGTGACAGAGCCAGGAATTAAATCCAGTCTTCAGGTCCCTGGACTGTCCTAATTCACTACAGAGCATAAGACTGTAGTCAGAATTGACAAACATGGGCTTGATCCACCCATTAAGGTGGGCACCCTTTTTTGACCATTTTTGTTTATTAAAAGAAGTGAAGGATAGAAATATTATTTAAAGTTCCCCATTACTGTTCACTTCTAATAACATTTGCTGAAAGTAACCTCTTATTTTGCTGAGTATCTTTCCAGAGGTTTAGCAACTTGCTTTTTCTTATTTCTTTAAAAATGTAAATTGAAGTATTTACTATGTTAGTATACATATATCTCCCTCATTATTTTTAATATATGCCTAATATTTCATAGTAAATGTGAAAATTTACATAACTTTTTCAACTGATGGTTTCTAACTTCATGCTAATATAATTGATGCTAGGATAATCATTCCTGTACACAAATATTTGCACACTTATGTGTCTTTAAGATAAATTCTTAGAAGTTGTATATCTAGGGCAAATGATATGAATTTAAAATCATGGCAGATCTATCTATAAATATTTGCGAAACCTCCATACTGTTTTCTATAATGGCTGTACTAAATTACAGTACCATCAATGGTGCAGAAACAAACTTTTCTAAATAAATTTCTCCACATCCTCACCAGCACTTGTCATTCTCAATATTTTTTATTATAGCCAATCTAACTAGGGTGAGATGATATCTCAATATGGCTTTAATTTGCATTTTCCTGATGATTAGTGATGTTGAACATTTTTTCATGTACCTGTTGGCCATTTGTATGTCTTCCTTCAAAAAAGGTCTATTCAGCTCCTTTGTCCGTTTTTAAATTTGATTATTTGTTTTTTTACTACCATATGATCCAGCAATCTCACTCCTACGTATATACTCAAAAGAATGAAAATCATGACGTCGAAGGGATACCTGCACTCCCTGTTCATCAAAGCTCTATTTACAACAGCCAAGATACGAGATGACTGGATAGGGAAAATGTGGTATAAACACAAGGGAATACTACTCAGCTGTAAAAAAAAAAAAAGAATGAAATTCTGCCATTGGCAGCAACATGGATGAGTTTGGAGAAAATTATGTTAAGTGAAATGAGCCAGGCATAGAAAGAGAAACACCATATGTCCTCACTCAAAAGTGAGAGCAAAGAAAGAAAAAAAAGAAAAGAAAAGAAAGGAAGGAGGGAGGGAGGGAGGGAGGGAGAGAGGGACAGAGGGAGGGAGGGAGGGAAGGAAAGAAGGAAGAATACACTGAACTTTCAAAAGGAGAGAACAGAATTGAGGTTACAAGAAATGGGAAAAGGGAATGGGGTGGGGGGGTAAGGGTGGAATTGACAAAGGGCCACAAAAATCGATTATACTGTATAATGTTGAATATACTAATTACTCTGATTTGAGCATCACATATTGCACACAGATAATGGTATTCAACTCTGTATCCCCCAGATATGTACAACCAACTATGTTACAATAAAAAAGTGAAAAATGAATAAAGTCAATTTATAATTTAAAAAACCCAAAAACATCTTATCAAAATGTGTGTATCCCTATTGTTTGGTTTTTCCCGCCTTGAGCTTTATAAAAATGGAATAATCATGTACTTGTATGTATATCATCTTCTGCTACTTGTTTTTTTTAAATTCAACACTGTTGCTTGGAATCATTTATGTTGATTTGTGTAGTTGTTCATTCATTTTCACTGCTATGTGATATTTCGTTACATGAACTTAACACCATTGGAAGGAAGGAAGGAAGGAAGGAAGGAAGGAAGGAAGGAAGGAAGGAAGACCACAATAATATGGTTACTAGAGGTGTGAAGGGAGGAGGGAGAGTGGGGTTAGTGAGAAATTGGGAAAGGGACACAATAATTAAAACTTGTAATATGAACATGATAATAAAAAAAGTTTTTATATGATATGATCTAACTTTGACATCAAGAATATTCATAGTAATAAAGTATATAAATACTGATAATAAATAAATAAATAAAATTATGGTAGATACTACCAATTTGCCTTCCTCCAAAACATGAATCAATATATGATCCCACCAAGAGTAGATGAAAATGCCCATTTCTGTAAGAATACTTTTAAAAATCCAGTCTTATTTTTTCATGACGATGGGGATGCTCATTGTATGCACGGCCCCTCCTAGGTTAATACTTAGGGTGCGGGCCTAAATAAAAATTTTGAATCACCAAAAATCTGCACATCATCCCCATTCTGACAGCCCAACCTCACACTACCCTGTAAGAAATATCTTGTGGGCCAGTAGGAGCCACTATTCCTCGGCCACTTTTTCACTAATCTACAGAGACCTGGATAATCCTCATAGGCTCAATCTGCAGCTCTTAGGGGCATCTGATTACCATGAAGGTTTAAAGGTCAGAAAATACCCCAAAGACATGAAACAGGAACCAGAGCCCCCACGTGAGTCCCCATCCCAGCTCAGCGTATCTTGTCCAGAAATCACTGTTGCCTCACAGTCACTGAAGGAGAACTTACAAAACTTTAAGAAAGACAGTCCAAAATGTGAGGTCCCTTGAGAAGCGAGGTGAGCCATTGCCCTGCCAGGATAGAAGGGTGTTATTGACAATGCCAACTCACAATGAAGTTATGGGAATGAATTGATTCTCTGCAAAAAATAATATTGAGATAAATGCTCTAAACCAAAGGTTGAATAATGGAACATGTTTACAGCAAGGTGAAATAATCTAGTAGAGAATTACAGGTTGATATGCTAAAGACAAAGAGATCTAAAGAAGCAACTCAAGAGCCTTCTCTTCCAGAAAAGCACACTTCTTCCGGAAAAGCATCCACATTTCAAAAACACCTTTTCAGAAATCATTCTGCTCATTTGTCTTACTATTTATGACAGAAATGGCAAAAACTTTTTATCTAGTAGGATCATTTGATTCATTATTTCAATAGGGGCTTGCAAAATAACATATTCTGATTATTTTATTCCCTCTTTATTTAGTAGCTGGGATATTTCACTAGACAGAAATGTTCCCTCCTCAGCTATTTATGGTTACTCTGAGGAATAATTCATATAGGAAAGACAGGATAAATGCTTGACTCTTCCCTTTTTTTTTTTTTTTTAAAGATGACCGGTAAGGGGATCTTAACCCTTGACTTGGTGTTGTCAGCACCACGCTCAGCCAGTGAGCGAACCGGCCATCCCTATGTGGGATCCGAACCCGGGGCCTTGGTGTTATTAGCTCCGCACTCTCCCGAGTGAGCCACGGGCCGGCCCACAGAGGTAGAACTTTTATTACCATTTTGTACATTATACTTTATTAACAGTTGTCTGTCTATTTTACTTCTAGATAGTGTCTAAAGTTATGAAATTCATTCCATTCAAAGCAACCTTTCTCTCACTCAGACTCCCAACACTGAGGACTAAGGTTCCAAAAGGTGGAACACAGGCACAGGCCTGGGTCCTTTTTGGAAAATCTGTTTTACTTTTTTCCCCTTTATATTATTCAGTTTGAGATTATATGTTGAGTTTGAGATTACATATTGATAATAATGGTGTGATGGTGTCTTAGTTAGCTCAGGCTGCCATCACATCATTATTATCAATATATAATCTCAATCTCAATACCAACCTCAGTACCATAGACTAAGTGCCTTCACAACAAGAATTTATTTCTTACAGTTCTGGAGACTGGAAGTCCAAGATCAAAGTGTCAGTAGGGTCAGTATCTGGGGAAGGCCCTCTTTTTGGGTTGGAGATGTCCACTGTGTCCTCACATGGTCTTTCCTCTCTCTTGTCTTATAAAGCTACTAATCCCATCACGAGGGCACCACCCTCATGACCTCATCTAATTCAAATTACCTCCCAAAAGCCCAACCTCCAAAATATCATTACATTGGGTATTAAGGCTTCGACATATGAATCTGGGGTGGGAGGGAGGGGATGCAAACATTCAGTCCATAATAGATGGTTAATTTTATGTCAAATTTGCTGAGCCATGGTACCCAAATATACAGTCAAGCATTACTCTGTATATTTTTGTGAAGGTGTTTTTTAGATGAAAGTAACATTTAAAGCAATGGACTTTGAGTAAAGTAGATTACCTTCCATAATGTGAGTGGACTTCATCCAGTATGTTCACAGCCTTAACAGAACAAAGACCAACCTCACCCAAGCAAGAATACCGCCAACTAGCAGACAGTCTTTGGACTCTAACTGCAATTTTTCTCTGGATCTCTATCCTGCAGATTTTGGATTTCCTAAGCCTCCACAATCATGTAAGCCAGTTTCTTAAAATAAATCTCTCTCTGTCTCTCTTTCTCTGTGTCTATGTATGTGTGTATATATAAATACGTTGATTATATATATGTCTCTGTGTGTGTGTGTATATATCTGTTGATTATATATATGTGTCTCTGTGTGTGTGTGTGTGTGTGTGTGTGTGTGTATATATATATATATATATATATATATGTTGATTCTATTTCTCTGGAGAATGCTGGGGAATACACATGGCTAACATTTATTGAGCATTTATTATGTGACAAGTACTTTTCCAATTATTTTGCAAGTACTATCTCATTTAATACAACTAAAATGTGTTTAGTTAGACAGTGGTTAATGCTAGCTTCACTTTACAGAAGAGGAAAAGGAGGGCCGGCCCGGTGGTGCGCTGCTGTAGTGCGCCACTTGGGAGTGTGGTGGCGCTCCCGCCAAGGGTTCAGATCCCACATACAGACCGGTTCCCGCTCACTGGCTGAGCGAGGCGCGGGAGCAACGCCGAGGGTTGCAATCCCGTTGCCGGTCCCGGTCCGGTACGGGGGCGACACTGAGGGTTGCAATCCGTTGCCGGACACGGAAAAAGACAAAAAAAAAAGGAAAAAAAAAAAAAAAGAAGAGGAAAAGGAGACACTCCCAGGTTAATTGTCCAAACACACTGATTGTGGCAAATTTGGTGTGCAAACTCAGGCAGTTTGATACTAGAGTTCATGCACATAACCACTGTTTCATCTCTTGCCAAAATACAGGGTATTAGAGGAAACATGTCATCAGATCTCTCAAAAATGGACGCTGGTCAAGTACAGCAATTTTCTTACTGCAATTAGAAAATGTCAATTAGGGAAAATATATATTTATGTTGTTAATTAAGTAATAGGAAAAGGAGCTTTTGTACTGGGGCTCCAATCAGCCCCATTCAAGACTTTAAAGTTCAAAGCCTGAATGGAGTTGATTGCAGGCAAGATTCACAACACTCATCAGACAATCAAATCACTCTGTTTCTCCTAGACATTTTCTTATTCAACTGAACCATAAGTGACATCTTCAGGGCAGATAATATTTCATATTATTATTATTATTATTTCTCCTGGTTATGCATGGCTGAATCGCTGTTGTTGACCAGCAAATGGGTCTCTACAACCTTGAAAAAGTAAGCGACCTTACTGTCAGCTTTGACCTTGCCTGCAGTGTCTTCCCTGTTGATTTGTTAGCTGTGAGTATGGTATATTGTTTCAATAGAGCGAGGTCTTTGAAGCTCCACTTTTTGCCACCCCCTCTCCGCTAATGATTTCAAGCTGTTCAAAGAACTGCTTTGAAACACAGGCAGGAGCCAAATGTTTTATACTAAGGCTGATTTAAAACAAGCCTCAAATAATGCTTGCTTTTAGGGGACTAGGGGAGCTATGAATAAATGGACAATGTATACTCCCTCAAAAATCTCCCCTTTGCTTGATCACTCAGAGATGGTTTTGTCTTTCATTATGTGTGTCAAGAAAACAACACAAACTTGTGAAATTTATCACAAAGCAATAGATGTAATACTTGCTTTACTAGGATTTAAAAGCAGAGTACATGAGGTTTTATAATATGCAAACTGTTTCAGGGCAACTGGGTTGCCAGCAACGGAATAAAATCATTTATTTGTATTGATTTTTCTTTTAATGTAGGGAAGCCTAGAAGGCAATTTATTTGTTTCTTTAAAAGATGCAACAAAATTGGAATTTAATTTGTGTAGACAGTCCTAAACAAATTGAAGCAATAGGGAAATCACTGTCATCTTGCTTTTATTTAGTACTTACTAAATAACAACTATGTCTAACAAATCCCTTCAGAGCCGATTTTCCAGTACCTAAATTTTGTTTATTAGAACCCATCAATTAGGTACATATGTTATGGTAAAATGACTTTTCTATCAGATCTATAATCTAGACACTATTTCTAATACATGTAAATGTAGCAAAACACAACATTATGCCCTCATTATGGCCATAGTGAGTGCTCAACATATATTTATTTCCTGAATAAATGATATCAGACGATCTATAATCTAGACACTATTTCTAATACATGTAAATGTAGCAAAACACAACATTATGCCCTACACATAGTGAGTGCTCAACATATATTTATTTCCTGAATAAATGATATCAGACGAAGTCAGGAACATACTACTTTTAAAGCCACGGAACAGAGGGGACTCACACTGGAGATATGTAAGATTGGATGTACAAAAAAATAATAATAAAAGAAACATTTCAAAAATAGCTAATGTTCAGCATTAATCCCTAAATGATGTTTCTAGGATAGGTAAGAACCACTTTCCTTTAGGATTACAAATTCAGTGTAGGAAAGGGCAGTGTTCAATCACAATGGATAAATCATCATGGGAAAGAAACTTCTCCATGAGTGAGACAAGTGAAAGATGGAAACACAGGAGAAGAAAGGAGAAGACATGACCTAATTAATGGAGATACACATGCTACCAGCAATGGGAGTATGTAAAGTGTGCATTAGTTTCCAATTGCTGCTGTAACAACTTACTGCAAACTTGGTGCTTAAAACAAAACAAAATGTATTATCCTACAGTTCTGGGATCAGAAGTCTGAAATGGGTATTACTGAGCTAAAATCAAGATGCCAGAAAGGCTGCATTCCTTCTGGAGGCTCTGGGGGAGAATCTGTCCTTTGCCTTTTTCAGCTTTAGAGGCTGTCCATGTTTTTGGCACACAGCCCCCTTCCATCTTAAAAGCAGCAATGGCTTGGAGTTTGTAACATAAGAAATAAAAGACAACTAATCCTCTTGACTGGCAGGACTCTCAAAGATCATGTGATAGTGGCACTGAAGTTTTATTTCCAGAGAAAGGAAAAAGGAGATTTGGGCACACAGTTATATCTATCTGATTCATCTATTTATTTTCTGTCTCTTCCCAGTAGAATACGATCTACATGAGAGGTCTGGACCATAATAGCTGTGGAATACCTAGTTTGGGAATAAATGTCGTAACAAAGATAAAGCCTTTTCTTTTGGATTATAGAATAAGTAGAATATGATTAGCTATCTCCAGGTAACCAGCTTCTTCACCATAACGTGAGTGTTTGTCTGTAGTAGAAAAACCAGAGACTAGCTATCTTAGTTCATTTGGGCTGCTATAACAAAATATCATAAATTGGGGAGCTTATAAAGAGCACAAATTTATTTCTCACTTGAAGGCTGGGAAGTCCAAGATGAAAGCAGATTCCATTCTGGTGTGGCCCAATTTCTGACTCACAGATGGGGCCTTCTTGCTGTGTCCTTGTATGGTGGAAGGGATGAGAGTTCTTTCTCAAGCCATCTCTCAGGCCTCTTTTATAAGGGTATTAATCCCATTCATGAGGGCTCCACCCCATCGCCTATTCACCTCCCAAAATCCTCACCTCCTAATACCATCACTTTAGGGGTAAGGATTTCAACATGTGAAGTTTGCACCAACAGATCAAGAAGCTGAACAAAGAGATGTATCAAAAGAAAAATAACCTTGTTTGGGTCCCTGGATGCTATAGTCTGAATGTCTGTATTCCCCCAAAATTCATATGTTGAAACCTAACGTCCCAAGACAACAGTATTAAGAGATGGGGCCTTTGGGAGGTGATTGCATCACTAATGGGATTAGCACCCTTAAAAAAGAGGTGTGAGAGAACTTGTTCACCCCTCTGCCATTTGAGGATGCACAGAAGGGATGAATCTATGGGAACAAGCTCTCACCAGACACCAAATCTGCTGGAACCTTGATCTCAGACTTCCCAGCCTCTGGAACAATGAGCAGTAAATTTCTGTTGTTTATAAATCACCCAGTTTAAGATGTTTTGTTGTGGAAGTCCAAACAGCCTCAGACACTGCATCTAAGCTTGTCTGAAGTCAGCTAGTTTCTCAACACAAAATTCCATATACCAGTAAGTTATACCTCTTACATAAGTTTGTTGATTTGCATCTCTGTCTTCTATAACAGAAAGTCCTGGTAATACATCCAAAATTGCACTACCAAGTCTCTTTCTCTTTTCTGAAATTAGCTCTAGATTTCTGTTTCACTACATTAAGAATACACAGACCCTTGCAAGTTAGAAATAAACCCAGGTTTTTCTTCACTTGCACAACAACAACAACAAAAAATAACAAAAATTAAATATAAGGGCCTGGCCAGTTAGCTCAGTTGGTTAAAGCATGGTGCTGATAACACCAAGGTACGGGTTTGATCCCTATACTAGCTAGCTGCAAAATAAACAAACAAACAAACAAACAAACATAAGAAAAAGAAAAGAAGTCCATGCCATTTTATTTTATTTTTACAGGCTTTGTTTAGTGCCCTGAGCATGTAAGAATGTATTAATTTGCATGGATGCTACTACAATATATATTGGTGATCTAAAATGAGACAGGGAAAATCCTGGGTAGGATCCAAGTCCCAATTTCATAAGAGAGACTGCTTGGAATTAAATTCCCAAGCCTAAGTGTCTCTTACACTTTAATTATGGTTTTTGGTGAAAAGCATCCAATGATCTCAGACTCTAATCAATCCTATCCTACTTATGACAATACAAAAAAAAAATCAATCAAATTAAATGTTATTTTTGATAATAGTGCAGCATCCAATGATCTCAGACTCTAATCAATCCTATCCTACTTATGACAATACAAAAAAAAAAAAACAATCAAATTAAATGTTATTTTTGATAATAGTGCCCAATAAACTTTTTAAATCCCTTTGTAAATTCTTTGACATTTCCACTGCTACTCTTTTTGTATTTTCATCACCCTCAATCACCAAGGTCGATAAAACATTTGGAAGAAATGAATATGCTGTACATATCTGAAGATATACTGTATGTATCTGAACAAAAGACTTGTAGTGCACCATTTTATTGAACTCTTATTTCATTTCAGAAGCTGAGAGGAAAAGAAGGACACTGCAGATCCATCAAGTATGTGGGCTTTAATATTTACTTTAGTCATAAAGAGCAAGTGACATGATGAGGGCTCACTACCATAGTAGAAACTCAGCTTGTCAGTACCAGAAAATGAAATTTTTATTTATGGAAGTTGTAAGCTCCAGAAACGATACGTATTATTTTTCTGTTCCTGCTGACTTATATATTAAATGAATTAGTAGTCACTGCACTGCAGCTTCGTATTTTTTCTCCTTAAAAACCAAGATTTTAAAAATGTCTAGGTAGAAAGATTTTCAAGAGATGAGAGATAAACTGATTAAAATGTCTAAGTTTCTTCAGAAAACAATGTCAGAATCAGTAAGATTGCAGACATGCTCAGAGATATTGCTATTAGGCTTTGGTTTTCTGGAAGATTGATAACTTTAAATAGTCCTTTCTTCACACGTAGTATGGGACATAAATGTATTTTCTTTGTAGAGATACAGATTTACATCTATTTTATGAGTCTCTTGAGTTCACAACAATGTTCCTTTGTTACGATGCCTATATTATCCTCATTTTTAAACAGAGAATTTGAACTTTAAATTATTATGCAACTGTTTAAATAAAAGAACAAAAGACAAAGCCAAGTATATGCTCTTATTTTCTTAATTTGAAGTTCTTTTTATTTAACCATTGTGGTTTAATACCTTATTGATACAAAATGACATGAAAAGCCACTTTATTAACTAATGTACATGCTATTGAGAAACACAAGAAAAAAACACTAAGAGAAATTATGTTCATACTTATTCAAGTTGTTTATTTTAACCTAAGTATTTGTGGGTTTACTTATTTAATGTTTCTCAACAAAATAATTTAAGAATAATGCATTTTTTCTTCCACTTAATTTCTTAATGGGAGAGGGGGGTAAGGAGCTTCCACTACATGCTAGGCACTGTTAAAAAAACTGGAGACCCAATGCTTAGTGAAGCAGACTCTTTCCTTCCATAGAGTACATTGACTGAAGGAGGCAATAAAAAATAAGAAAACAAATAAACAATATAGTTACCAATTATAATAAGTACCATGAAATTAAAGACCTGGAAAATATATCAGAAAGTAATTAGTTAAGGAGTGAACAATGTTAAATAAGATGGAATTGTAAGAGAAATCTTCTTAGGAGGTGACATGGAAGCCCGTTTGTGAAGAATGAAAAAGGAGACAGGCATGTAAAGAGGAGGCAAAAATATTTCAAGTAGAGGGCGAAACAAGAGCAAAGGTTCTGTGGGGCAAAGCTTGGCAAATTTGCAGAGCTGAAAGACTAGTTTGAATGAGTACAGTAAATAAGGGATGTGATGAGAGGAAATCAAAGAGGTAGGTTTCAGCCAAATAATACCTGGCATCATAGGCCACGACAATGTGTTTGAATTTTATTCCAAGAACAGAAAAAGTAAAATCAGTAGAACTCAAAAAAAAGCTATAAAGAAAAGTAAAAGGATATTAAGAAAGGAATATCTGCTTTATGATTTATGTCACTCTGGAGATCTGTTTTGCAACAATATGAATATACTTAACATTACTGAACTGTACGCTTAAAAATGATTAAGATGGTTAGAAAATATTGCACCACCAAAAAAAAAAAGGTCACTCCATTTATTGTTTGAAGACTGGACACTGGGGAAAATGAGTGGAAGCAGAAGACATATTATTGCAGTGATCCAGAAAAGAAATGACAGTGACCTGGATTAGAGTGGTAACAATAAAAATAAACAGAAGTGCATGGAACTATTTTGGAAAAAAAAAAATAACCAAAAAGATATCTGATGAGTAGTGTGATAAGAAAATGGGAAGAATCAAAATTAAGCTCTGTTGTTGCAAAGGTTGAAAAATGTTGGGATGGTGTGGTTACTGCCATAGATCAAAGAAAAGTTTAAAAAGACATGACAACCAGAGGCAACCCTAACTGGATGCTAGATCAAAAGCAAGAAGAGTGGAATTCCCAGCAATGGCAAAAAGTTGGCAAATCTCCCACAAAAAGCTCATAAAACTTGATCAGTTGTCAAAACAGCCATTTCAGCTCTGAAAATTAGCCAAAACCAAACAATTAATTGAGACACACTTTATTTATTAGAAATTGCTAAACTTTGGGAAAAAACAATGGGAATCTGTGGCTTTCTTGCCTGGGGTTGCTGCCATCCTCTCCTCAGCCCAGTTGATGCTATATTTCTACCAGGATGGGTATGGCTCTGAAAACCAGTAGCTTTGCAGCTGGAGAGGGCTGATTTAAATTGGACCAGAGGGAGTACAATTTACATCCAGGTTCCTTGTCAGTAAAAGGAGAAAGCTTGCTAGTAAAATGGGGAAAGCAACAGCTCTGCAAACTGGAGGTTTTGGATTTGGTTGAGGTCAGTGGAAGACCAGTGACTAGACAAAAATTTAAGAGGGAGACCCTAAAAATGAAAGAGCCATAGAGGAGTTAGATAAGCTGTCCACATCTCTCTGGCTGGCTGGGAATCTCTTCATACGTATAGGCAAGACATGAGAGGTTCCAGAAAAATGTGCCCTCAACCCAAACATAGATTCATTGGTAGGAGGTAGAAAGTTAACTGGCTCAAGGTGTTTGAGCACAACCTCTGACCAAACATTAACTAATTATTAAGATATTCAGATGTAGAAGCTGCTCCTAAGAATCCAAGCTAAAAAATAAAATTAAGAACAAATAAAGCTAATCAGAGACATTAGAGCCCACACACTGGGTAAAAAGCTTCTGCAGGTTAAATCCTAGTAAACTAAGAAAACAACAGCAAGAAAACACAGCAACTAAAATAACTTAGTGAAGAAAAAAAAAAAAAAACCCTACAATCTAGAATTGTCACAACGTATTAAATAAAATGTCCAGTTTTTAACAAAAAATTACAAGATACTCAAAGAAAGAGGAAAATATGATCCATACCAGAGGGAAAATAGAAAGGCAATAGAACTTCACTGAGTGGGTCCAGATATTGGATTTAATGGACAAAACTTCAAATAAGCTATTATAAAAGGTGCAAAGAATGAACTGAAACTATTTTTATAGAGTTAGAAGAAAATATGTGACAATGACTTACCAGGTAGGGAATCTCAATTTTAAAAAGCAGAAATATGGGAGCGAGGTTTCAGTAATGGGCCACAATAATCAACAACATAATATAAAAAAAAATTTAAAAAGCAGAAATATGTAAAAGAACCAAGTGGAAATTCTAGAGTTGAAAAGTACAATAACCACAAAAGAAAATTCACTATATGGGCTTAACAGTAGATATAAGATAGCAGAAAAAAAAAGAATCAGTTAACTCAAAAATGGATCAATAGAGCCAGCAACAAGGTGCTCCGAGGGCCACACAACAAGTCAGTAGAGCTGAGAGGTGACCAAAGCCACATAACGTTAACAGCTTTTTCATCTGATCATGCCATATGGATCATGGAGAAAGTGATTGGGACAGCAATGAAAAAGACCGCCAAAGTGAGAGTGGCCAGGCTTGTTTATTATTAAAGACCAATTTATTAAAGTATTTTAATAAGTGAAAAACCTACTTTGCTCATGATGCTCTTCAGCAGTGCACCATTGGTGATATTGCACTTCCCAAAACTTTATCTATTCCATAAATAAAGAATGTGAAACATGAACTGGCTAAGATAATTTTCAAAGTTAGAAAAGTCAGATCTAGTGACAGGAAAACCTGGTGCAAGAATTACCAGCCTGGAGAGTCCAGTCCATTTTGGAACCACCCAGTTAACCAAAAATCTGGAAGAACTCTTCAACACAGTGAAGGAGGATCAGAAGAAGGAGTCATATGGAAAGATTTACAAGTTTGCCTTATGGAAAAACATCTTTTTCTAAGTTTTATCAAACTGTGTTCAACGTCACTTCTGATATTTATGAAATAGCTAATAGTAAATGAAGTAAATAGGCTAGTCATTTTTCATAAAGTTTTAGGGTCATGTTTTAAATTTCCTTTTCAGTGAACATACTTTTCCAATGTAGTAAATATGCTAGCAATCTGCTGCATTATTTTGTAAGCTCACTGTTTTAGAAGGTATACTGTTTTCTGTTTTTGTTTTGTTTTGCTTTGTTATTCAAAGGAATCGAATTTATCTTAGAATCTTTATTTTAGGAAAAAGAAACCTTTTAATATCATAAACAGATAATACCACATTAAGTAAACATTTATTTTAAATGGTACATATTCAAAATTAATTTATTTTCTTTTTCACCAATACCAAAGGGAATAATCGACATGCTTGTGGTCAGACTTTATCAGATTTTGCCGCATCAACAAGAATGTTTAATGAGAAAATTTAATTTAAAAATTCTGTATAAGTTCTTTTATATCCTAGATCCTAGGCTAGATTGAATAGGCATGAGTTCTTAAAATCTGACATGTTGCTGAAATTGTAGGACTTCTCACATGTGCACTGGAGTTGGAGAGATTCAGAGTTTTGATGCTGTTCATTAATCAACCATGATAACTTAGATTCTGATTCCTCCTTAAGAGGAAACATTGAGCTATATATTTCAGTTTTCTGGTTCCCAGGAGGAGACTTGGAGCATATTTCAACCTCAACTAATATATGTAGTGCACAAGCACACAGTTTGACAATGACAACAGGTACGGCCCATTCTCTTAGGGCTCACAATCTAGTGGGGGAGGTATGCCAAGGTGCCTTCATGGCGGAGGAGCACACAGGTGAGGGGAAGATTAGGGAAACTTCCCAGGAGAGATGAAATGGTGTTAGAACAGAATTCAGAGGAAGAGTCTTGTGGCTAATAAATGGAGGTGTGGCTAGGGCATTTTCAACAGAGAGAAAGGAGTGTGAAGTCCTTAGAGTATGAGAGAAAGGAGCATAACCAGGGCTTCTGTAAATAGGTGAGGATTGCTGGGACAATTTGAACAGGAGTGAAACTCAGGTTGAGAAATAATCTAGAGTTACACTGTAAGCAATTGTAAATTATTTAAATGACTTATTTAATTTAATTATTTAAATGACATTTATTTTGACTTAACGGCTCAGTCAAAATAAAAAGGACTATAAATAGAAAGCAAAATTTGTAAGTATATATTCACATTCAGTGTTTATTGTATTATTCTGCTAATTTTTTGTAGAGTTGAAATCTTCAAAATACAAAGTTGGAAGATAAAGGAATCCCTTCCAGATTTGGTTGTTGTTTTTACGCCCACTGAGACGGGGAAGACTGGTGGAGGAAGAGGTTGGATTTGGAGCAAGGGAAGAAGTGTCTTCTTGTAAACAATTTTCAGAGGCTGAAATGCTCAAGGATGAGACAGAAAGAAAGGCTTTCGAATTCTTGGTTGTTAAAGGCTTGGTACTGTGAGGAACACTTAATTAGGAAGTATAAATAAACACAGAGTGGGAGTAGCTAACTGTGCCAAATGCCACTGAAAGACTGCATGGGATGAAGACAGAAGAGTGTCTGTTGGACTTGACAGCATGAACATTGTTAGTGACATTAATTACAGCCATTTCAGTGGGATGATTATGACAGGAAGCAGAAAGAAGAGGGTCTAAGAGTGATGCGTGAATAGGAAGTAAGACCATGGACTTCCACAACCTTTCAGAGAAGCACCACTCTGAAAAGGAACATGTAAATAAGGCAGTAGTGGAAGGAAGATTTGAAATAAAGGATATATAATGTTTTTGCTTGTTTGTGGGTTTGTTTTTAATGTGAGGTCCTAGAACATGTGTTTTAGAGGATTATGAGGAGAGACAGAAAGGGAGGGGAAGAGAGGGAAGTAGAGAAAGAGATAGAGAGAGAGAGAAGGTGATGCAGAAGAGAGATGAGATGACCAGAGATGAGATGATTGAGCATTGTCCCGTTGCTCTTGGCTGCTTTTAGTGAGCGAAGTGTCTTTGTCTTTTTAGCTGGAGAATGCTGTCCAACAGAGTTCAAATAAAATTTCTTTGAATGACATTTTATATTGAGTCAAAGCCTCTGAGTACCTCTCAAAATCTCCTGGAGGATGGATATGTTGTGGAAAAGAAAAATGATTTTAAATTTTTCTCTAGTTACTTCTTTTCCTCCATTTAGGCTTAAAAGGTTTAGGATATGGGTCATCTTCCCTTTCTGTACCCAATGTATTGCCTATATCAATAATCTCAGCATTCATTTTTGTGATTTACACACACACAAACATTAACAAACATACAAAAATGTATTTGGGTTTGCAAGAGACTACTGAAAATTTGATAGTGATAGACCATTCAAACAACTTAAAACTAACATAGCTGTTTTTAAATGCTTTTCTCTTCTGGTCCTCTCTTTTCTGGTCTTCATCATTACAGATAAGAGCAGTACAGCTAACTTTTTATTTTCTCTATTTTATCTATTTTGTCACCTCTTTTCACCCAGTGTTCATAAGTACTCATTTTTGCATTCTAATTAATTTGCCATGATGTTTTACTAAATAAAACACTTTCTTTCCATACTCAAGTTATAATATTCTCTGTAAAAATATTTTTTTCAGTCCTCGACAAAAACTGGTATTTCCTTTTCTAGCTGTAACAGGCATATCTTCCTACCCTCATGCAATGTAATTAATGTCAAATACATTTGGTCTTGGTAAACCACTAAAGTTATCTCTGTAACAGGGACTTTTGAAGACTAGCCAAAAAGCTTTAGTCTGTTTCAAAATGCACGTGTTTGTTAACAGTTATTACTGTAAATTGGAACACCTGTTAAGAAGTCTGTATTCCAGCTTTCTCTCCAATTCCAGATGCAGTTCAATGTCTTCACTTACCCACTAAATAATGCCAGAAAACATTACATGAAAGAATAAGCTAACATTTTCATCTGTTTCTAAGCAGAATTCTCAAAAACTGTGACTTCCTCCAATTTCGCTTTTATGGAAGGACTTCCAGAACACTGAGCAAGTGGTTTTTGAGGATTTGATTGAGAAAGCATATGGTTGTTTAATATTTCTTGGCATTATGTTTTAGTGTTTTCCTTTTCTCTTCTTATTGGCATATCTCATAGTTTTCATTCTTGAAAAGCAAATTTACACATACAACTAATATATGTGTTGTTTAGCACAAGCATCTTATTTAAGTATATCATTATTTTTAGTTGCTTTAGGTTTTGTAAGAAATTCTCATTTTTTCTTCTTTTCCCATCAATTCTATAAGTCTTTAGAAAAAGAAAAGAATTACAATATAAATAATTTATTATGTACTTTTGTTTGATTCACATTTTGCTTAAGAGTGGAGCAATTTATATATTTGTAAAGGCATCTTAATAAGGTAATTAAAAGAAAATACGTAGTTTCATGAAGTATATAGTATGCTAAATTTGAAGTTTTTCCTAAAGAATATTGAACATAAAATTAATGAAAAAAATATTCTTGAGTGAAGATGCTCTCATTAGTAGAAAATAAAAATGTGACACACTTATTTATGTAAATATGTTTAAGCTTCCATTTATTCATCTGTTTAACATAGCAAAAACCAAAAAAAAAATAGCTGGAATATTTTTATAAAGTTGATGGCATATTTGGAATTGTTGCTTTCATGTATCAGCTCTGTGGCATAGGAGGAATTCACACTAGGAGTCCCTAGTTGATGTCACAAGCTTTTATTTCCCCATACAAATTAAGGTAGCACATCCCAAAAAAAAAATAGCTGGAATATTTTTATAAAGTTGATGGCATATTTGGAATTGTTGCTTTAATATATCAGCTCTGTGGCATAGGAGGAATTCACACTAGGAGTCCCTAGTTGATGTCACAAGCTTTTATTTCCCCATACAAATTAAGGTAGCACATTTATGGATTGAACTCTCTAGACCTGTGTGTTATCAGCACTAAGATCTAACCAGCTGAGCTAACCAGCCAGCCCCTTCAGTTAGCCTTTGCTATATAACAAACCATCACAAAAATTGAATAACTAAAACAACCGTAATTTATTGCTCATTTTTCTGAGGGTCAGTAGTTCTTCTGATCTTGGCCAAGCATGGCTATTCTTGATTGGGCTCACTATCTGTCCAAGACCTCATTTGGGAACAGTGGTTTAGGATAGACATAGGAGAGCTGTGACTATAAGAGCTTTTCTACACAGAAGGCTCGCTGGGCTTGTTCATAGGGTTGTCAAATGGTTACAGAAGCATGGAAGCAAAAACTGCAAAGCCTCTGGAGACAAGGCTTAGAAGATGCACAGTGTCACTGCTTGCATTACATTAGTCAAAAGCAAGTCACAAAGGCAGGCCCAATTCAGAAGGAAAGAAATTATCTCTTGAAAGGAGGAACTGCAAAAAATTGTGTCCATTTTTACAACCTACCACACTGAGTCCCCAAAGGCATTTAAATAGTTATTATTGAAGGAACATTTAAAATTGAGGCACTGAAAATAATGCATTGAGGTCTATCACAACAGATTCTAGGGGGATGGAATAAAGCAGATTCACATTTATTCCCCCCAAATCAATACCATGGAGTCCTTGGAATTATCCATTTGTTTTTTGTTTGGGGTTTTTTTTTTTGACAGCTTTATTAAGATATTACTAATATCTAGTGAACGACATGACACATAGTCAACATGTACAATTTGATGAATGTGAACATATGCAAACACCCATGATGCCATCACCACAATCAAATTAATAGATATATCCAACACCTCCCAAAGTTTCCTTGTGTCCCTTTTTTTAAAATTTTTTCTTGGTAATAACACTTAACATGAGATCTATCCTCTTAAGTTTTGAAGTGCAAAATACTGTATTACTAACTATAGACACTATGTTGTGTAGATCTCCAGAATTTATTCTTCTAGCACAACTGAAACTTTACACCCATTGAACAACTCATCATTTCCACCACCCCCCAGCCCCTGGTAACCACTATTGTGTTCTCTGACTCAATGAGTTTTGCTATTACATATATCTCATATAAGTGAAATGTTCATCCATGTCACAAATGGAAAAATTTCCTTCTTTTTAAAGGCTAGATAATGTTTCATTGTATGCACATACTACATTTTCTTTATTCATATATCTGATAAAGGTTATTTTATAAACATGTAAGGAACAACTCAATAGAAAAAAAAAACAAAAGAAAAACAAAAAACCAACACAACCCTATTAAAAAATGAGCAAAAGACTCAGGCGTTTCTCCAAACAACCTGATTAGAAAATGAGTGAAGGATTCAGACATTTCTCCAAAGAAGATATACAAATGGCCAACAGGTATATGAAAAGATGTTTAACATAATTAATTTTCAGAGAAATGAAAAGAAAAACTATAGTGAGATATAATCTCACATTAGGATGGCTATTATTAAAAAATGAAAAAATAACTGTTGGCGAGGATGTGGAAAAATTGAAATCCTAGTACACAGTTGGTGGGAATGTAAACTGTTGTAGCAACTACGGAAAACAATATGAAAATTCCTCAAAAAATTAAATATAGAGGCCTGGCCAGTTAGCTCAGTTGGTTAAAACGCAGTGTTAGTGTTCCAGTCAAGATGGCAGAATAGACAGTCCCCAGCATTACTCTCTCCCACAAATCAACGAATTTACATCTATAAAAATGTAACAACAGCCAAGCTGGGGCTGCTGGAGCTCAGGTGAAGAGGAGGAGAGACCTATGGAATTCATGAAGGCAAGAGAAACCACAATGAGAGAAAGAAAAAACTGCTCTTAGCGTTTCGGGCTGTGGCCGCTTTAATGCTAGAGCGCATGGAGCAGGAAGCAGCATCTGTGCCCTTTAGATGGAGTTACTTAGAGGTGGAAGGGGAGAAGAGGACCTTGATGGCACACAGGACAGCAAGACTGCTAATAGGGTTTCTGTGGACCCATGCAGGAGTGAGGAGCCAGAACAGCTGAAAAAGGGGAGCAATTCAGAGGCCAGTGAGTCAACACAAGGGACCACTGCAGAGCCTGTCCCATGGGAAGTGTTTGGAGCATGGGAGGTGGGGGAGACAGGCTCACCGGGAGAACACTGGGACACAGCAAGGACAGCCGACCTGCCCCCAATCAGCACAGGAACACTCAGATGAGACTGGTTGTGAATGCAGAATTGCTTGGGGTGCAGTTTGATGAAAAAAACTCAGGCCCAGATCAGAGTTTCTACACAACCCAGGTGCAATGAGTATCTGGAGAGCCAGAAGTACCTATAAGGTCAACCATTAAACCCTAAACTGCATAAAAAGCCTTCCCTGGGGAAACAGCAGCAAAGCAGCAATTTAGCTGAACTACACAGCTCAAGTACTGGTTCCCACAAAAAGTTCCCCATGTTAGAAGAAAGCAAAGGACAAAAAATTAGTTCTGGCCCAGGCACACCACCAATGCCTTGGGGCCCACCAGGGGACATGAGGCATGGAGCCAGAGGCAGAAACCCACCCACAACCACTCACACCGCCAGCACCTTGGGGCCCCGCCCAGGAACCCAAGGATTGGAACCAGGGACTAGACCCCATTCCCACATCCAGGCACACCAACAATGCCTTGGGGTGTGCCGGGGACCCAGGGCTAGCAGCCAGGGACCAGACCCCCTTCCCACAACCAGGCACACTGCGCCAGTGCCTCAGGGCCTGCCCTGGGACCCAAGACATGGATAAGGGGACCAGTCTCCCTCCCACAAGCAGGCACCCTATGCCAGTGTTTTGGTGCCCACCCAGGGTCCTGGAGCATGGAGAAGGGGACCGGACCACCCTCCCACAACCAGGCACCCATGCCAGTGACTCAGGGCCTGCCCAGGGACCCAAGGCATGGATAAGTGGACTGGTCCCCCTCCCACAAACAGGCACCCCATGCCAGTGCTTCAGGGCCTGCCCAGAGACCCAGAGCTTAGAGAAGAGGACCAGACCCCCTCCCACAACCAGGCACACTGTGCCATTACCTCGGGACCCACTCAGGGATGCAGGGCATGGAGCTGAGGATTGGACACTCTCCACAACCAGGCACACCACCAGCACCAAGGAGCATGCCAAAAATATCTCCTCCATGTGGGTGACCCACCACAGCCACCACATTAACCATAGCTGACATGAAGGTGGCTAGATGCCACAACCACCATGCAGATGGTCCGCCAACCACTGGAGTGCGTTTACACAAGGAGAGTCACCAACAGAGACCAAAGAAAAGAGGAGGAAGTCTCTCCGCACAGAGCCCATTTCTGAGTGATGGAAGAGGCATCTACTCTGTGATAGTACTGGGAAACCTGATCATGCCTCTCAGCATTGGACAGATCATTTGGGCAGCAGATCAACAGAGTAACCATTATTCTTTCAGAGGGAGAGAAGAAATCTAGGGTGACTGGAGGGGGAGATGGGAAGGAAAGGGGGATAGGGAGGGATTGGACAAGGGGCCTAAAGAATAATTATGATTTATAACAATATATATGCTAGTAATATTGATTTGACCAACATATCTCAATGTCGAACCCCCAAAATATGTATAATCTATTTTGATTCAATAAAAATTAAAACAAACAAAAACAAACAAATAAATAAATAAATAAAATAAAGTGCAGTGTTATAGGGGCTGGACCGTGGCTCACTTGGGAAAGTGTAGTGCTGGTAACACCAAGGCCACGGGTTCGGATCCCTATATAGGGATGGCCAGTTAGCTCATTTGGGAGAGCATGGTGCTGACAATATCAAGTCAAGGGTTAAGATCCCTTTACCAGTCATCTTAAAAAAAAGAAAAATGCAGTGTTATAACACCAAGGTCAAGTGTTCGGATCCCTATACCAGCCAGCTGCCAAAAAAATATTAAATATAGAACTTACCAATCCCACTTCTGGATATATATCCAAAAGAATTGAAATCAGAAACTCAGAGATATCTGCACTCTCATGTTCACTGCAGCATTATACACAATAGCCAAGATATGGAAACAACCTAAATGTCCAGCAACAGATGACTGGATAGAGAAAATATAGTATATACATATCACGGGATATTATACAGCCATTTGCTTTCATATGTTTCTCCTTCTGAGTTCAGTTTTGCTATGACCTTTGCTACATCATAAGCTCATTCTTTAAATTACAGGTGTTGATTTGTGATTTATCTGTTTTTCCTATGGGCAAATCCACTTTAAATCTTCAAAGTAAGTAGCTGCAGATATTTTTAATTACCCCAGATAGGAGAATGATAAAATTTTACATAAAGAGCTTTACGAAAATGATTAGAAGAAATTATGATTGTCCTATATTAACTACAGGAATGATAGAAAATTATTAGAATACCAACCTACATTTATTTTTAGCATTTTTAATAAATGTTACTTAATAGAGGTTAAGAGTCCCTCCAACTAATGACAGGCATTTTCAGCCAGATGTTCTGTTTGCTTTTTTAAAAAAATTATTAATATGAGTCCTTCACATTCAGAAGAATTTTTCTTCAAATGCATGCAATTTATACATAAGAACCCTGAAGTACAGAGATATTGATATAAAGATGAAAGTTTTTCTTCCTTGCATTTGGAATTTGCTTACGAATGCCCCAATATTTGGAATGAAACCTGTATAGGAAACAAATCTTGTCCTACAAAAGAAACAATTCAAATCCTATCTCCCAATGGATCAATTACCTGTTACTGGTTCTGGCATGCAGTGTAGTTTTTAAATGTCTTTGCTAAAAATTCCTTCACTAAAACCATCAGAGCTAATGTAGTTTCTCGTAAGTAACTAGCAAATTCTTGAAAATCTATGAGTTTCCTGTGAAGAATCATCATCAAAAAAGCTATAAAAGTAGAGTATAAGCATAATTTTTTTAACTATAAATTATACTTTGAGGGTCAAATGATCAAATTATATTCCATTAAGCATTTAAGCAGTTTTAATTATGTAGGGATGTCAACTTGCCAGGAAAAAAAAAAAAATGTATTCTTAGAATGACATCGTTAAGGTTACTTTTATTTTACTGCTAATATTTAGATTTTTTGAATTTTGCAAATTTACTTGCACATATCATTGTTAAGTGGTATTCCAGTAATTTATTTTGAGGCAACACACATTTCTCAAAATTAGTGGTATGTATTTTAATCACGAATCTGCAATGTGGGTAGAGCTTGGCAGTGACAGATTATCTGCTCAACTTGGCATCAGCTGGGGTGGTTTATAGGCTGAGATTAGAATCAGCTGACATTACATGAATCATTCACGTAACTGGTGGTTGATTCTGGCTGTTAGCTATTACCTTGACTAAGGCTTTCACCCAGAACACCTAACATGGCCCCCAAAGTTGTCCATATCCCAATCCTCAGAACCTGTGAATATGTCAGGTTACACGACAAAAGGAAATTAAGGTTACAGACGCATTTACAGTTGCTTATCAGTTGACCTTGAGATGGAAAGATTATCCTGGTTTATCTGTATGAGCCAAATCTAATCATATGTGTCTTTCAAAGTGGGAAAAGAGAAGGCAGGAAATGCAGAGTGGTACAATGTGAAAAGGACTTGATCCATCATTAATGGCTTTGAAGTTGGAGGAAGCAGACCATGGGACAGTGAATGTGGGCAGCCTCTTGAAGCTGGAAAATCAAGAAAACGGACTAAAGACACAGCCCTCTTGACACCTTGATCTTAGCACAGTTAATTGCATTTCAGACTTCTGACATACAGAACTGTCAGATAATAAGTATGAGTTGTTTTAAGCCACTAAATTTATGGTATTGTCACAGCAGCAGTGGAAAAAAATACACCTACTGTGATGGTTAATTTTAGGTGTTAACTTGACTGAATTAAGGAACACCCAAATAGCTGGTAAGGCATTATTTATGGGTGTGTCTGTGAGGGTGTTTCTGGAAGAGATTGCCATATTAACCAGTGAACTAAGTAAGGAAGATCTGCCCTCACTGAATATTGGCCAGCACCATCCAATCATCTAAGGGGCCAGATACAACAACAAGACAGATTCTCATTCTTTCTCTCTCTCTCTCTCTCTCTCTCTCTCTCTCTCTCTCTCTCTCTCTCCCCCCATCCCTCCCTCTCTCTCTCCCTCTCTCACCCAGATGTCTTTCTCCTGCACCAAATAGCTGATGCTTAAAAACAAATCTTGCCATCATAAATTAACTGTATAGAAATGTGTGGTATGTGTGCTAAGCTAAATCATAAGGTGCTATAAGCCCACTTCATCAGCAGTGACTGGCTTGTACCATCACATTCACAGTTTAGTTTCAAGCGAGCCACCTGTGCAGAACAAGGGACATTTGAGAATCCAAACCTAATGCCAGGATCCCTCATCTATTTTCATTATCTACACATTCAATGCTGTCCCAGCCCTTTGGAATGAGATTCAACACTCCCAGACCCTATTTTCTCTGCTCTGCCATTTCTGGTCTACCCCTTTGAGTCTTTCCCTTTCTTCTGGAAGCCATGGTGCCACTACCCTTTTGAACCTGGCTTTTTCTTATCATCTACTCATTTCCTTTCAGATTTTTACACTAAAAATATATCAAACTTATAGAAATGTACAGACATAAAAAGCATCCATGGTTTTAAACCACCACCTTGGTTTAAAATGTGAACTTTATCTCAAATCACTGAAAAAATAAATAAAATGAACATATTTATAAATAAAAATAAAATAAACATAAATAAAATAAAATGAACATATTTAGCTAAAACCTTCACCCTTTCTCTACCTCCCTTCTCCACTCTCCAATATTGAATCCACATCAAATATTGCATATTAGTAGTACTTTAATGGATCACAGTGTTAGAGGAGAACTGTGACTTGCATCATTTCTGGGCAAGGTTATTATATTTTTGCATATTAAATATATACATAGATGTGTATGTGTGTGTATATATCTTAATATGTTCAGGCTGCTATGACAAAATACCATAAACAGCTGGATAGTTTATAAACAACAGAAGTTTGTTTCTCCCAGTTCTGAAGGCTGGGAAATCCAAGACCAAGAAACCAGCAGATTCAGTGTCTAGTGAGGGCCTGCTGTTTGGTTCCTAGGTGAACCATAGCCATTTTTCTGCAGCCTCATATGGTGAAAGTGGATATTGAGAGGTCTCTCTTGGGCCTCATTTGTAGGACACTAATCCCATTCATGAGTGCTCCACCCACATGACCTAATTACATCCCAAAGTCCCCACCTCTTAATACTACAACATTGGGGATGGTTTTAACATTTGGGGGGTAACACAAAACATTTAAATCATAATCATAATCATATTTCCACTATTTTCTGCTTAATACATTTATTTAAAATACAAAAGGTTACTATTAGGTAAATAAAAGTATATGATATTTGAAGATAACAAAAATTGTAGAAGTGTTATAAGAATAACTGAAGTTTGAGAAACATTTTTATTAAAATGTACCTATCTCCAGAAGATTGTAGGAAAATATGGCATAGTCAGCTATTATCATCTCAACAGGGTCACAATCTCTCACTCTTGTCCCTCTTTCACAAGCACACCAGTCACTCATAATGGATCACAGAATTCTTTCCTGCTAATTCTAAACACAGTTCTCCTCCAACACCATGATCCATTAAAGCACTATTAATGTGTAATATTTGACGTGGAAGTCAAAATCTGTGGCTACATTTAACATGAACTTGTTTTTCAGTACCATGGCTGACAAAAGGTTTAATGTAGAGATGTGGGAATTGAGAGCACAGTAGGAAAGTGAATGACAGGACAGAGGCTGTGGTTATCAGCCTCAGGCAGCCAGAAGGCAGTGATGGTGCTGGGTGTCCAAAGCGGAAGACTAGAAAACAGAGGCTATCTGATGTAAATCTGACAATGTAGCTTTCCTGCTTCAAACCACCTAAAGGCTTGATGTTTTTCATAGGAGGAAGTCCAGACTTTTTAGACTGACATTCAAGGTCTGCATAATCTGGCCATGGGTTACCTACCCATCCATTCACCTTTGGCATCCACCAATGTGCCTGTTATCCCACATGCAATCTACCTTCCCATCACTGGACTACTTGTCTGTTCCACAACATGTTGTGTATGCTTACATCTCTGAGAGTTGACTTGGTAGGTTTCTTTTTACAAAGAACTCTGTCGAGATATCCTGCCCCTACTCTGTCCTCACTCCACCCCAACCCATTCTATTCTCTGCCTATTATGCTAACTATCTCTGCCTTCCACATTAGTATACTAATTATCTAAACCCTAGCCCAGACATTAGTTCCACAGTAATCTCTCATAGCATCTGTTCCCTCCTCTGATTTTCCACAGTAATTTGCACCTTCCTCTGGTTTGACAACTCTTATATTGTATGACGTTATCCATTTGTTGGTTTCTAGTTCAGGGAACATGACTAGCTCTGAATCTCCAGAGCTTAGCATTGCTCATAGCACTAAATATGTATTTGAATCAAAAACTGCCCAGTTTCATGGAAGGAACACCTTATTTTGATAATATCGAATGCTTTACTAATGTTCAGGGAACATGACTAGCTCTGAATCTCCAGAGCTTAGCATTGCTCATAGCACTAAATATGCATTTGAATCAAAAACTGCCCAGTTTCATGGAAGGAACACCTTATTTTGATAATATCGAATGCTTTACTAATAACAAGGAAAATTTTTAATTTCATTATTCTCAATGGACCTCCACCCCTCCTGTAGAAGCTATGATTTACCAGCGGAGTTACAGAATAAAAACGAGCCTTTCCACTTGGGGTTCATTGTAAGAAATCACAAGAGGGCATGCTATCTTCACAAATAATAAAATCATGCACAGCAAAGATATCTGAGATAGGATAGCAAATGGAACAGATAATTTACCATTTTAAGACAGTTCTAAAAAGATTGATTTCAGAAAGAAATGAAGTCATCATTTACTAAGGTGGATTTATAGATCTGGCAGATTATAACGTGTTCCTTGGTACAGGAAGGCATCAAGTAACAATTCAGAAAGTTAATTTTCTAATTCAATTTGTGTTTGATTAAGGTTTTTTCCAATGACTAGGAATGGTTGTTTAGGATTAGAACCTATTTTGTTCTCTAAACTATTCTCTGAATCTATAGCATCAACCATAAAGTCTTGCATATAATAGATACCTGGTAAGTATTTGTTGGAGAGGTGGATAAATAAATAAATGCTTACGTTAACCTAGGTGTGATCTCTCAAAAAAACATAATATTCTTTAGAATCATACAGACCAGAATGCTAGACTGCAGCTAGAATTCAACATACAATTTCTAACACTCTCCATTTTCATAGACATGTACTTATTAGCTCCTCTAAAGTATATTAAATATCTAATCACAAACCATTTTTAATCTACTTTTGTTTCCATTTTTTCTCAGGGATTACTCTTGGATAGAGCACATGTACATCATGACCCATTAACTTTTATTTTCTTTTTTCGCTCTGGGCCTTGACTCAGGAGACCAATGCATTCACTTTATATTTTCAATGTTCATTTCTTTTGACAAAAGTACATTTACTTATCTTATCATTTTTATAGTCTGTGATATTAAACATGCCTGTGTCTTAGTTTGTTCAGACTGCTACAAGAAAATACCATGAACTGGATGGTTTATGAACAATAGAAATTTATTTTTCATAGTTCTGGAACTGGGAAATCCAAGATCAAGATGCCAGCAGATTTGGTGTCTGGTGAAGGCCTGATTTCTGATTTATAGATGGAGCCTCTTAGCTGTGTCCTCACATGGAGCTAGCTAGCCCTCTAGTTCTCTTTTATAAGGGCACTAACCCTATTTGTAGGGCTCCACCCTCATGACCTAATCACCTCCCAAAGTCCCCACATCCTAATATAATCCTAACGTTGGGGATTAGGATTTCAACATATGAATTTTAAGCGGACATAAACATTCAGACCATTGTAGCCTGCCTCTGAGTTGAAGATTAGACTCAATTTATACAATTAAAGGCAAAAAGATCTGACAGAAGTAAAAATAAATAACAAAAAACATATATGACTAAGGGAAAATATTCCACAATGTTGACAGTTGCCATTGGTTGTGAAATTAAGGTCAATTTTTTTCTTCTGCTTTCATTTTTTTTTCTTTCTAAATTTTCTAGAATAAATATGCATTAATTTTATAATCACAAAACATTAACATTTTTAAATTAATAAGTTTTAGTGTATTCAGCGCAAGTCTGTTTTGAGATGAATTCAGTGTGATAGAGGGAGTAAAGTGAGCATGGTTTGTTGCCCTTCCTGGTAGAGCCTTCCTACCCGAGTGTGCTCCAAAGTCATTCACTATCTCATGCGGGATTTGAATAATCCACAGCCTGCATCACCACTGGGATATGACTCTGCTGTGGTATAGACCTTTGTGAAGTTCAGACTAAATTTTTGTCTTAGATTTTACTAATCTAGGATTACCATTTGGAAGGATCATTTGATCTCATAATTAACAGGTCCCCTTCCTAAAATTAGGCAGATTGGACATAATCTCTACCACAATCTGTGCTGGCTAGCCATTTGCTCCCACAGCATTTCTGAAAGTGATATTCTAACTCATATAACCATAAGCTCTTAGAACTCTGTTTTACTCTTCTAGAGGTTGCTACTACAATTCTCAGAAAAAAGAAAAAGAGGAATTTCCAAAAAGGATTTATGTCAAAAGACTCTGTCTCTAGACAAATGAGGCATTGTTTCTTCCTTTCCTGATTATGATACATTCTCTCAGGAATCTTATGACCTTAAAATTTCAAAGAAGAATATGGGTAGTAGGGGTGGCTGGTTAGCTTAGCTGGCTAGAGCATGACGTTGATATCACCAAGGTCCAGGGTTCAATCCCTGTGCTGGCTAGCCATGAAAGAAATTAAAATTAGGGCCGGCCCGTGGCTAACTTCAGGGAGTGTGGTGCTGATAACACCAAGGCCACAGGTTCGGATCCCTATATAGGGATGGCCGGTTAGCTCACTTGGGAGAGCGTGGTGCTGACGACACCAAGTCAAGGGTTAAGATCCCCTTACCAGTCATCTTTAAAAAAAAGAAAGAAAAGAAATTAAAAAGAAAAAAAAAAAGAATATGGGTAGAACCAGCTATCAGGGATGTTTGTAAGTCTAAAGTAGTAGTTGTATTTTTAACTCAGCTCTTATAACTGAGGCTGAGTAGTGACTTTGGGAAATGATTAGAAAGGCTATCATACTGAAAACAAACAAACAAACAAACAAACAAAAACAGGAAATATGTTGTCTTTGCAACTTTCTAAATAATTTTGAAACTCATTTTGTATGTGGCTGAATAATACAACCAACGAATAACTATGACTTATCTTTCCAGCCAGCCTTGTTCTCTGGAGAATATGAAAATACTGCCAAGTATAAATATGTACCAATGGACACAAGGTAAAAATAGAAAATTTGAGATACACTTCTGAGACTTGATTTTAGCATTTATTAAGAGACCTCAAAAATCTTCTTCTATGCAATAAAATTACTTAAGAGAAGCATATTTGATTAGCTTCCTTTGGGAGTTCCTTAACTTAAAAAATATTGATTCTGTACTGTTCTGCTTTTTTTTTTAATCTAGCATAATCATTTGATAAAGAGCTAAAATTCCCCAATATTAGAGCCAAAATTTGTTGCTAACTACTGTGCATTGGAGATTGTTAATTCAGATTTGATTGTGCGGAGTATTCAAGAAACTGTGGCATGTACTCCATTCTTCCTTTTTTTCTGATGATATGATGCATTAACGGATTTCTTTTCCATGACTACAGATCAGAGAGAAGTGCTCTTAGGTTTGTTTTCATTTTATCAAACAAACACATCTTGGTCCCGGTCCGGTACGGGGGCAACACTGAGGGTTGCGATCCGTTGCCGGACACGGAAAAAGACAAAAAGACAAAAAAAAAAAATATATTGATTCTGTACTGTTCTGCTTTTTTTTTTAATCTAGCATAATCATTTGATAAAGAGCTAAAATTCCCCAATATTAGAGCCAAAATTTGTTGCTAACTACTGTGCATTGGAGATTGTTAATTCAGATTTGATTGTGCGGAGTATTCAAGAAACTGTGGCATGTACTCCATTCTTCCTTTTTTTCTGATGATATGATGCATTAACGGATTTCTTTTCCATGACTACAGATCAGAGAGAAGTGCTCTTAGGTTTGTTTTCATTTTATCAAACAAACACATCTTGGAAGGTCAAGACCAGACAATGTTAACATGAGTTACTAGTACGACTAAGATCAGGGGTGAGCAATTTGCAGCCTGTGGACCAAATCCAGTCCCCAGCTTTTTTTGTATGACCCACAAACGAATAATGGCTTTTATATTTTTAAATGGTTGAAATAAAATCAAAATAGTAATATTTTATGACACATGAAAATTATATGATATTTATATTTGAAAGTCTATACATGACGTTTTATTGGAACACAGCCCCCCAAATTTGTTTATGTGTTAGCTATGACTGATTCTGCAATGCAGTGGGAGAGTTAATTATCTACAACAGAGACCTTGTGGCCCTCGAACCTAAAATAGCTATTATTTGACCTGTTATGGACTGAATTATTTCCCTCCTAAATTCATATGTTGAACCCCAAACCCTCCATGTGACTGTATTTCAGGACAGGGCCTTTAAGGAGGTAATAAGGTTAAATGAAGCCATAAGGTGGAGGCCTAATCCAACAGGCTGGAGTCCTTAAAAGAAGAGGGGGAGGAATCTAGAATGCATGCCCACAGAAGGGCCATGTGAGGACACAGCGAGAAGGCAGCCATCTTCAAGCCAAGGAGTGAACCCTCAGAAGGAATCAAACCTGTTGGCACCTTGATCTTGGACTTCCAGCATTCATGTGAGAAAATAATGACTTGTTTAAGCCACCCGACTCATTGTATTTTGTTATGACAGCCCTAACAGACTAATAGATGGCCTCATACAAAATGCTTGCCAACCCCTGACCAAGATGAAAGCCACAAAACTTTTTTTCTTTTCTTTTTTTTTTTGACCAGTAAGGGGATCACAAACCTCAGCATGGTGTTGTCTGCACCACACCCAACCAGTGAGCGCACCGGCCATCCCTATATAGGATCCGAACCCGTGGCTTCGGCGCTACCAGCACCGCACTCTCCTGAGTGAGCCACGGGGCCGGCCCCACAACACTTTTTAAATTACAACCTAAATCTAAAGGCCTAAGGAACTCACAGTATTTATCTGGGATTATACAATCTAAAGCAGGATCCCTGTTCAACCCAAGCAGAGAAAAAAAGATAAATACAGGCAAAGTGCCTTTCTGCTGGCACTGTATTAGGAAAATAACAAACTTGCAGGAGAAGAAGCTTCTGTGATGAAGCGGACATAAACATTCAGACCGTTGTAGCCTGCCTCTGAGTCGAAGAATAGACTCAATTTATACAGTTAAAGGGATAAATACAGGCAAAGTGCCTTTCTGCTGGCACTGTATTAGGAAAATAACAAACTTGCAGGGGAAGAAGCTTCTGTGATGAAGCGGACATAAACATTCAGACCGTTGTAGCCTGCCTCTGAGTCGAAGAATAGACTCAATTTATACAGTTAAAGGCAAAAAGATCTGACAGAAGTAGAAATAAATAACAAAAAACATATATGACTGGGGCCGGCCCCGTGGCTCACTCGGGATTAACCCTTTTCTCTACATCCTCATTGTTTTTGCTCTGCAAATGTATACATACTAGCATGCCCACATACCTACTAACTAGAGATGTGTTTGTTAATATTTTAATTAAAATGACAAGCAGCCTTCTGAGTAGGAGATTTCTATTGCTTTCTTAATTATTTTGCTGCTGCTCATCTAAAAAATCCCTATATTTGTTTTTGAATTATTCTGGGTTCTTCTGAATTTTTTAAACTTATGTTTGATTTCTTCAAAAATCAAAATTGAATTTCAAATGATTTCCTTTTGTTGTATTACACATGTAATATTTTACTTTTTCCTTTTTCTTCAGGAAACATTCATCTGTGCCAGAAGGACATAGAAATGTAGCTCAGAGTTGGCTGATAACAAATCAAATCAAACCTAAGCAGTCCACTTTTCAGACAGAGTGCTCTCAAGAAGTACAAACCTCAGGATATTTCAGGATGACAAGGAAATCAGAAACTCTGCCTGTGGCTGAAGCTGGTTTAAAGAAAGAAAAAGTAATCTTTAAATGAATTCCAGTATATTGTATATTGGTGAGTGGGGTTTTCAAATAGAAAAGAGGGCACAGTTTACTTTCTTGTTCATAGACTCATGTAGAATATCAAGAGTTGGGAACAAACTTGTCAATCAACTGGTCAAGTTCATCCTCATACCCTTATAGATGAGGAAGGATTTTGAATAACTTGATATATACCTTTATCAGTCAGCCTAGGCGAGGTTACACTGAAGTACAAGCCAAATACCAAATCTCAGTATTAACAAAACAGAGAGTTCTTCATCATTCTACATGCTCAAGTGAGTGAGTGGAGGGGTGCTCTGCTCATGGTCGTCCCTGGGGACTGGGGCTGGCAGAGCCTTAATCTCAACACAGGCTTCCATGAGGACCATGGCAGAGAAAACGGAACATTTTCTTACACTACTATTTAAATGATTTCTCCCAAGGGACTGGCAGCTTAGCTCAGTTGGTTAGAATGTGGTGTTATAACACCAAGGTCAAGGGTTCGATCCCCACACAGGCCAGCTGCCCAAGAGTAACATGTCACTTCCTCTCTCATATCAGTAGCCAAAGCAAGTCATAAGACACTATGACAGCTACAAAGGGAACAGGAACATGCCTTCCTATCATTCCCAGAAAGACAACTATAACACTTCTGAATAGTCTCGGTGTCTGGCACAAACTCCAGTGTTTCTGGTTTGTCACTTGTTACAACTAAACAGCTACCAGAGTACATCTTTGTGAACTGAAGGTGACAAACACTGTGTTTTCAATAAGGTATTTTTAAAATAAGTTTTTTTTCCTCCAAATGTTGCTTTTGCTACCTGCACAGAAATAGCAGTTGAGGTATAAGTCAGTAGAGGGGGACCCCAGCCCCAAGAAACACAATATGAAAAGGAAAGTTGTGTTTTACTCCTTTCTAAATAGAGCACAGAAAGGAGCAAGGAATCCTGCCTATTTTCTTTTTTTTTTTTTTTCTTCTTCTTCTTTCTTTGGACATTCAGTTCTGATCATGAAGGAAATCTGCAAAAAAAAAAAAAAAAATCAAAATTTGATCTAGTAGCCTCACTAAAACTTTGGCTGGGACAATATAGAACCTAGCCATGTGAACTGTGGCCTAAGATTTTAAGGATATAAGGATTCAAAGTGGATGGGCCAAAGCTTTAGAATGGACAACATTTGTCAATGATAACATGAAGGCATTTTCTGAAGGGAAGAGGAGATAGTCGCCCACACCCTAACTTCCAGGGCAGTGGTGGAATGTAACTGCCATATACATAATGGGCCGACAAAAGTACACACAATAGCTACATCAATTGTGAAATAACATGCATTTTATTTGTGTGTGCCTGTGTAAAACTTCTAACTTTTTCTTCTCAAATCAGAAAATAAAAACAAACAGGAGTGGTGAGAGCTAAGTTAGCCACCAGCGTCCAAGGTAAAAAAAAAAAAAAAAAGTCCTCTTCCAAAATGATGATTCATTATCACAAACAGCAGCCCCTGTACAAATATTCCCTCCCCACACACTTGCAGTTTTACCAAATGTCTGCACAGAAGGAAGCTAAGGTTAACTGACCTGCCTAAATTCACTAAAAATAGTTAAGCAGTGGAGTCAATGCTAGGACTCTTGTGTCCTGATCACTAGTTCAAGGTTCTTTTACTACACACCCTTATTTTTCAGCAGCTAACTGAGTGATTCCACCAGGGTGCTAATCTTTGCTATTTCTGAAAATTTCCAAGAGATAATGTCCCACAGCTATTTTTATAGAATTACCTGTCAGTATAAAATACAGATAGCTTAACCAATTCACAAGCAATATCATTGAAGATTTCTGTGAATTGTATCATTTCTGTGCCAGATTATCTTCACTTCCCCTTAGTATGTTTATCCATTACACATTCTATGACTACCAAGGAATTTACTTAATCTGTTTTCTCAATATTTGTTTATGTAAGTGTGTATTATTTTTCTGTGGCTGCCCATAACAAATTACCTCAAACTGGGTAGTTTTAAATAATAGAAATTCATTCTCTCATAGCTCTGGAGCCAAGAAGTTCAAAATCAAGGTGTGGGTAGGGCCACACTCCCTCTGTAGGCTCTAGTGAACAGCTTTTCTTTTCCAGCTTCTAGTAGCTGACTAAGAATTCCTGGGCGTTCCTTGGGTTGGGAACCATGTCACTCCAATCTCTGCCTCCATCTTCATTCACTTTTTCCTCTTCTGCATGTCAAATCTCACCTCTTTGTCTCTTACAAGGATACTTGTTATTGGATTTAGGACCCACCCGGATGATCTAGGAAAACCTCTTCATCTCAAGATCCTTAACTTAATTACATCAGCATAGACCATTTTTCCAAATAAGGTAACATTCACAGGTTCAAAGAATTATGACTTGTACAAATCTTTTTGGAGGCTACCTTTCAACACACTACAGGGTATTCGTCTTAATGTAATTATGTCTTTATTCATCTGTGATCTTGGGAATAGAAGACTAATCTGTTTCTTAATTCGATTACTAATAAATACTTGGAGGAGGGGACTGAGGAAGAGGACCAATCCAAATAGAAAGAATCAAAATGTAATTATCTGGTTCTGAGCCCTCAGTTCTTTTTTAGTGTGGACTTGTGAAAATGATTGAAACAAAAAGAATGTGTACTAAGCCACTGATGAGAACCAGCTGATAAGAACATGCAGCATGTTGACTAGGGGCAAACTGACGAAATCCTATTTGATTGCTAAAATATGAACTAGTTTGTCTAACTCTGGGGATGAGTTTGCATAGGGAAGTTAATGTACAATTTCAAGACAATACTTTCATGAGTAGTGAACATTTGAAGGGGCTATAAAATATCTCTCTCTATTTAGGATTTCTAAGAAAACAGCTCCTCCTACATTGATGGTACTATTATTAGAATTGACACTAAAGTTAAAACTCTCTTTCCATAGAAATGTGTAAAGGCTTGGAGTAAAATTTTAAATACTGAATGGACTACCTAAGAGTCATTTCATCTTAGTCAAGCCTCAGTTTGTCATCTGTACAATGAGGATAGTATAATATTAACCATGATGATGACAATAAGTAACTACTTCTGAGATGATCATGATCTATGAGATCATGAGATGATCTATGGAGAATATTTATCCTGTGTTAACAAAAAATTCTCAAAAACTTTTTTTATCATCATCATCACTGTGACCCATATATGCTAAAACACTTTCTAAAAAATTTTTGACAAATCATGGAGCTAAGAACTATTAGATCCCAGACTAGAACCCCAACCTTCTAAGTCCCTAACTGGAAATCCTTCAGCTACAGTCCTCTATTGACATATGTTATAGTGGCTTGAAGCATGTATCCAGTATACCTAAATTATATCTTCTATCAGCCCCTCACTTTAACCAACTGAGTTAACTGGCCAGCCCTTAAGTTGTGTCTTAGAATCATTAAGTCTCTAATATGTGTAATGCAACAATGATCATTTGGAAAATATCAGAAAAGTGTTTTTCACAACACATTTCCAGTCACTCCATCCTAACTGTAGAGTTATTCAATAAAGACCCAATGTATGAACAGGTTGATTATATCTGAAAGCACTTAATTCAACAAGGCTTGAGGCAGGGAGAAGCCCTTTAGAAAGAAACCATAAATCAGTAAAGTCAAATGCAATAAACCAGTAATATGATGAAACAAGAAGAATAATTGTAAACACAATTAATAAGCAGATTAAACACAAGGAGGAAATTGTTAAGGAATTCTTAATGATTCATGTTGATGGAATGTCTGAAAAACAAAGCAATTAATCAAAGACAAGTAGAAATTAATGTTTGTGATTTGTGGCCTGGGGTTGGAGATCTAGCGAGAAAGAAAGGTAGAATGGCTCCCTAAAAGGAGAGAATGACAGAAAAAAAGATACAGAATAAATATCGCTGTTTTCCTTAAAACAAGAAGGTTAGTGGACTGCAGAAAATCTCTAGGTCAAAATAACTCATTACTAGCCTCTACACACAGGTTAATTATTTAAAATTATCTGGCTACTAAAACAACTGAATGCAAGGCAAAGAAAACTTTACACAATGTCAGCAATTATATTGCAGCATCTCTAACGTTCATCTTGCCCTCCATTAGGTTGAGGCTTGCTTGGACTGGAAGCTGTGCACATATCCTGCAACAGAATAGCTAAATCCTGATTGAAGGACTCTATGCCTTCATTTATTATTTTCTGAATTTCCTCTCCTAAAATGACACATTTTATATACAAATATATTGTGTGTCAATGCTCTTATTCTATTAAACATATGCTCTCATTCTTCTGAAATATAATTAAAGAAAACAAATATAAATTTTGACAGAAATAGTAAAATAATATGTAAATTTACATCACTTCCCCAAAAATCAAAGAATGTTTTTTCAATTCTCAGGGCAGTTTTCCAGCTAAATAATTAGGATATATCACTTATCCTGTACGTATTTTTAGCTTTTTAAAAAAATAACAAAAAAAGAAAGTAAAATTTTACATAGGAATTATGGTAAAAATCATTCAGATAAAATAAAAATAAATACTTCACACTTAGTTAAGTGCATGATGCAACAATTATGAGGAAACCCTACCCTATGATTTGTCACCTTAGGGTCATTTCTTTAATTTACTTATTGTTTATGTCTTGCTTTTTTTTTTCAGACTGACCCTGTTTCTGATAGCACAACTCTTCACTGTTGACCTGTAATTTGTTCAAAGAAAAAAATCTGTGCCACATTTCTGCAGCATCTCCTCCCCCTAGATTAGAAGTTCCAGAGTCAGGCTTAACTGAAGAGCGGAGGTGGATGCACAGTGGGAGCGGTAAGGGATGTCCTGGCCTCCCTTGACACGTTTCTTTTTTTTTTCCCAGACATGTTTCTGGGAAGGAGGGTTTTGGTTTTTTCCTTGTGTTTTTATATATTTTTTAAGCTCATTTTATCTAAATTCCAATTTTATAGGGATCCAAAATATGTTTCATATCTGGCTTATTGTTCCTTCCTAAACAGTAGGCAAAGAGACATCCCGTTCAAATGTCCTAAATCATCAACCATGGTGCTTTTATTTGAATGTGTCCCCCAAAGAGCATGTGTTGGAAATTTAATCCCCAACACAATAGTGTTGGGAGGTGGAGCCTGATGAAGGGTGATTAGGCCATGATGGCTCCCCACTTATTAGTGGATTACTGTTATTATGATGGGAATGGGTTCATTATCTCGGGAGTGAGTTAGTTATAGAACGACAAATTTAACTCCTTTCTCTCTCCCCATCAATCTCTCTTTGCCCTTCTGCCACATGATGATGCAACAAGAAGATTCTCACCAGATGTCATCTCTTCAATCTTGAACTTCCCAGCCTCCAGAACTGTGAGGAAATACATTTCTGTTCTTTATAAATTACCCAGTCTCTGGTATTTTGTTATAGCAGCACAAAATAAACTAAGACAATGGGCATCATTGCATGTATAATCTTTTACTTTTATACCTTTTTTATCCAATTCTGATTATCACCATGATGTCCTTTTTTGGACAGAATTCTGTCCTTTGAACATGAGCTTAGGAATTGTCCAGATCACCGAGGAACTTTGAGAATGTCTAGTTTATCTTTTTGCCTCCTGTCTCTGTCCTACAAACAGGTGACAAAAACATTCCCCGAGCTCCAACTCTTATTCCCAACAATCAATTAACAACTTTTCTTTGTTGATTTGTTATACTAAGTTCTGTATCATTCCTCAAAAACTTACATTGAAGCCCATTTCAAATATTATAATATTATAGTATCCAGCTACTAGTGATACTTTTTCTATATCCTGGCGGAAAACTTTGCTTTTTCATCTCTGCTTCTAAATCACCCGTGAATATGCCTACTGTTGCATAAATAACACTGTATTTTCAATGTTTATTTACATGTCTACCTCCACCACTAAACAAAGAACTCTCTGAAGGCTGAGGATGAGTTTTATTCATCTTAATGTTTCCACAGCACAGACCACTTCCTGGCAAGTCATCCAGTTCATAAGAACTATTTGAATGATTAGGTGAAAGCTGGCTGAGAGAATATATTAACAGTGCTTTGCCGATTTAGATGTTATCTAGTTTTACTTAATATTTGCCTAGCACTGTAGAAGATCCCACAAATAACCTATCAAGTTTTATTATTACCACAGTCTTTGCAACAAAGTACAATACTTCCTATATTATAACATCTGAAAAGACTTAAAAAGATGAACTGACATCTTAAGTCACCGTGTTAGTTGGTGGTGGAGGCTTGATACTAGGTCTTAAGATACACTTTTTTTATTATTATTATTTATTTATTTATTTATTTGTCTTTTTCGTGACCGGTAAGGGGATCACAACCCTTGCCTTGGTGTCGCCCACACCGCGCTCAGCCAGTGA